>NW_004524701.1:7818486-7823202 GCF_000260255.1 Octodon degus | reverse complement strand
ATGTCTTGATACAGGATCTCACTATGTAGTTCAGGCTGACCTCAAACTTGCTATGTAGCCCAGGCTGGTCTTTTGTCTTAGTCTCCAGAACAACAATTATACATGTCCACCTTTTTTTTAAGGAAGGAAGGAAATTTTTTATTTAGTTCATAGTTTGCAGGGACTTTGGTCCATAGCAGCTGGCTCCAAGGCAGGGTGGCACATGGCACAGGGCCAACAGGTCCTGGAAGCAGAAGATAGCAAAAGCAACCACAGCAAAAGGGAAGATGTCCACCTCTTTTAAAAAGCAGTAGTTTTACTTATGGAAATTGAGAGCAATTTCAAATACCCTAATCAAGTCTACCGGCTAAATCATATATGGAATTCAGAAACATTAGGAAAATATTGTAGATAATATATCTTCTTTTACCCTTAAAAAGTAAAATTATATTCTTCATATACAGATGCTCTTCTGCTCTTCAGGAAAAGCATAGTCACAATCTGCGTACATTAGTATATGACTGAGAAGACATATAAATAAGGAAGAATCAATTTGATATTGTGAACATATTAAACTGTTCTGTGTTGGGACCGCTATGGTTATCATAAATCTTTCATTAGTGATTTTCCTCCACATCCTTTAGTCATGCTCAGTCTTATCCTTCTCATTCTGTACCATTCAGCTATTTTCCTGCTGTTGGATCTTCACAATTCATTAGGACGCCATGCTGTCTGGAACTTTCTTAATATTTCTAATGTGCAAAAATATTAAAACAGTTATACATAGTACCTACTTGCCTCCAAGAATTAATAATCTTAATTCTTTTCTTTCTCCCCAGATGTAATTGAAACAGTAAAATTTCTGCTTACCCTGCTCTGTCCATATTTTCATTTTCTTCGACAAGAATCTATTCACACATGTAAGTATTACACAAGTAGGTGTCTTATAAGGATCTTATAATCATTTATTGCTATTTTGCTTTTTTAAAATAAGTAATGACATTTTTGTTCATTTCTTTATTATAGGAAGAGTCTTAAATAATTCTCCTAAACAAACTTTTGTTTCTGAAATCTGTTAGTAGCTGATCCTGAATTTTCTACATTGTTTATTTTTATGTTTATTTATTTATTTATTTTTATTTATTTTTTTTTCTTTTCAAAGTTTTATTGATAAACATATAGCAATGAGACAGTTTCAAATCAAATCGAAAGTACAGTTTCAACAAATAATACACTGCATACATTCTTCTCAGTGGTTAATTGCTGTACAAGATGCAGACTTGTGATCCTACTTACAAACACCATTAGAAAAAATCATTCTATTCATTAAGAGAATGCAACTATATATCTATCCCTGTCTTACCAATTTGATTTGAAACTGTCTCATTGCTATTTGTTTATCAATAAAATTATGAAAAAAAACAAATTAAACAATATCTACAATCAAATGATTATAGGTATTAGATATAACACATCAGAACCTGTGGGACACAATAGAAACAGTTCTAAAATGGAAATTTATAGGTATGAGCTCTCATATAAAAATAATGAGCACAAATAAATAACCTAGGGCTGCACTTCAAGCTTTTAGAAAGGCAGGGAAAATCAAGCCCAAAGCACACAGAAGAGAGGAAATTATAAAGATCATTGCAGAAATCAATGCAATTGAGACTAAAATACAAAACAGAGCATTAATAAAAAAAGCAAGTGGTTCTTTGAAGAATAAACAAATTCATAAGCCCTTAGCCAACCTTAATGTCTTGGTTACTTTTCTCTTATTGCTGGAACAAAATACCCAAATCCCAAAATTAAGGAAGAAAAGGTTTATTTAGATCACAGTTTGTGGTTTTAGTCCATATTCTTCTGGCTCCAAGGCAGAGTGGTACATGGCAGAGAGCAGCAGTTCATGGCAGCAGAAAAACAGAAAAACAGGAAGGGTAAAAAAGGGAGTAGTGGCAGCAGCAGCAGCCTCTCTTATATTGCATTCAAGCTATCCTTGGGTAGATAGCAATCACATCCATAATCCCAGCAACAGTCACATCCACAATCCCAGCATTGGATCACAGATTAATCAGGAACTCTAGAGGCTTCCTCATGACTGTATGAGGCTCTGGGGGGACACCTAGACACAAACCATAACACTTATCAAAAAGGAAAGAAAACACTCAAATTCATGCAATTAGTAAAGAAAAGGGTGAAATCACTAGAGACCCTGTGGAAATTCAAAAGATTATCAACACTTACTTTGAAAATCTTTACTGTCATAGGATGGAAATGCAGAAGAAATGGAGAAGTTCCTAAAATGTATGAAATACAAAACTGAATTAAAAATATAAGGGCCAGAGACATAGCTCAGTGGACTAAGCTCCTGCTTAGGAAAGTGCAGGGACAGGAGTTCAATCCCCGGCATCACATGCTATACCAGCCCTGTTCCTGGGTATGCTGGCCCACACCTGTAATCCCAGCACTGGGGAGGCTTAAAACAGGAGGATCACTATGAGTCTGAGCTGCATAGTGAGATCCTATACCAAGTACATTAAAAATATAAAAATTCATAATAACCTAATATCAATTAATGAAATTTACAATGTGATTTAAAACTTACCAACAAAGAATCCAGGTCCTGATGGATTCAATGTGGAATTCTACAAGAAATTTAAGGAAGATATAATCCTAATACTCCTCAAATGCCTTCATGATACTGAAAGGGAAGAAATAATCCCTAACTCATTTTTGGAGACAAATATTACCCTGATATGCCAAAACCACAGCAACCCCAACTAAAAGAGAGAACTACAGGTCACTCCATAATGGATATAGTTTCAAAAATCCTCAATAAAATAGTGGCAAAAAATGCAACAAATCATCAAGAAGATTACATACCATGAGCAAGTGGGATTTATCCTAGGAAGGCAAGGATGGTTCAACATATGCAAATCAATAAATATAGTATACCATATTAACAGAGCCAAAGACAAAACACACATGATCATCTCAACAGTTACAGAAAAGGCTTTTATAAAGTCCAACGTTCATTTATGATAAAAATCCTACAAAAATCAGAATAGATGATCTTTATCTCAATCTGATAAAAGCTATCTATAACAAATCAATACCCCGACATCATGATAAGTAGACAAAAACTAAAAGATTTCCCTCTAAAATCAGGAGCAAGATGACTAACACCACTCCTAATCAATATAGTCCTGGAGACATTAGCTACAGCAATTAGACAAGAGAAAGAAATAAAAGGAATAAAGAGAGGAAAGAAGTTATCATTATTTGAAGATGGCATGATACTGTACCTAGAAGACTGAAAAGACTTCCCCAAAGGAAAACTATATTTAATAAGCACATTCAGTAGCATAGTTGTATGCAAAATCAACACTCAAAAATCAATACCATTCCTGTACCTAAGCAAAAAAGAAAGCAAAAAAGAAAGTAGATGGGGGAGGCAGCCAGATAGCTCAGCAGACCAAAGTGCCTGCTTAGGCAGGCTCAGGGACTGGGGTTCAATCCCTGGCATGCCATGCCTTCCCCACCCCCAGGGCACACTGAGACAGTGAATGAGACTGGGTGTGGTGGTGCCACCTGTAATCCCAGCACTTGGGAAGCTGAAAACAGGGCGATCACTATGAGTATGATCTGTGTAGTGAGACCCTATAGACCCTGTACTAAATACATAAAAAAAGAAAGTAGGTAGAAACCTTGAAGACATAGTAATAGGCATAGAGTTCATGAACAAAGCACAAACTACATGGGAAATACATAAAAAAAAATTAACAACTGGGTTCTCATCTTTTTTTGTGTGCATTTGCTACAGGGTCTCACTATGCAGCTTGGACTCATAGTAATCCTCCTGTTTCAGCCTGCCCAGCTCTGGGATTATGGGTTGTGCCACTATGCCTGGTCTTGGTGGCCAGCTCAGCATGCCTGGGAGAGGGCCGGTACAGCATGTGTTCTCATCTTATTAAAAAGTTTTTCACATCAAAAGAAATCCTTAACAGGGCCGGGGAGATGGCTCAGTGGAATAAGTGCTTCCCTGGCAAACGCAAGGGCCTGAGTTCAATCCCTGGTTCCGAAAAAAAAAAAAAAGAAAGAAAGAAAGAAAGAAATCCCTAACAGAGAAGACAACCCATAGAATGGGAAAAAAATTCAGCCAATTTTCCCTCTGAAAAATAACTTCTATGTAGAACATATAAAGAATTTTAAAAAATCAGACCCTCCAAATTCAAAAACCCAATATAAAAATGAGCATCTGGGATGAATATACACTTCTCAGAAGATGAACTACAAATGGTAAATATATACATTAAAAAATGTTCAATGTCATTGGTCATTTGAGAAATGCAAAGTAAAGCAGAACTGAGAGTCCAACTCACCCCAGAAAGAATGGCTATCATCAAGAAATCAACCAATAGCAAATGCTGGAAGGGCTGTTGGGAAATAGCAGGCTTCTCTGTTGTAGGTGGAAGAGTATACTTGTACAACCACTACAGCTTGGAGATTCCTTTACAACCCAGGATTGGAGGTCTCATTCAATCAAAATAAAATGGTGGATGTATAAAACTGTTAACTTGGTTAATATTTAAGTGGAGAGATTGAGCTAGGGATATAACTCAGCAGTACAGCTCCTCCCTGGCAAGTACAAGATACTGAGTTCAACTCCTGGAGATATAGATAGATAGATAGATAGATAGATAGATAGATAGATAGATAGATAGAGATATATAGATA
>NW_004524701.1:7804152-7805836 GCF_000260255.1 Octodon degus | reverse complement strand
TTGCAATCTATTAAAAAATTAAAATAAAAAAATAATTTTAAAAAACATGTTAAATAAAAGCATTTGGTCTGAGTCCCACATGAAAATAAGGTACAAAGTAAAAACTCAAACCAATAGACCTTTCTGAATAGAACAAAACCTGACCTTGTGACTCAGTTATACACATCAAGCTAATATTATTTTGTCTGAAGATCATCTGCTCTGCTTTATATTAGAAGTAGAAATGAAAAATGCTTCTGCTTTATATTCAGAACCTACTATCTCTACCCATAATATTACTCTCTAACTCTTCTAACTAGTCCTGTCTTGTTTACTGCCTCTCTTTCTTGCCTGACAGCCTAACTTGCCCAAGTAGAATTGCCTAAACTTTATTCCCTGCTGCCAAAGACTAAATTATCAAAAGTAACATCCTGTTATGAAGTTTCCAATCATGCATTCAGTTTGTGAAAAACTGGTTTGTTGTGGAGTGAATAGAATTCAAGCATCAGGGCCTTCTCATGGTGGAGTTCTCTCATGCACAAGCTCCTTCCAAGGCCCTGGGACACAGTCACACATTTTTGTGGGCCTTTTTTTTTTTCCTGTGGCTGGCTCAGCCCACTTTGGGGGCATGGCTGGTGTGGCATATGGTGCTGGGGATCGAACCATGGTCCCTGAACTTGCCTAAGGAGGCACTACACAGCTACAATATCTTGCCAACCCTGTGTTTTGCTTTTATTTTTAACTTTAAAAGATAAAATTAATTGCAACTTTAAGTTTCCACTTTAAGTTCCTGTCTATAATACTGCAAGTATTACTGAGGACATAAGCATTTGAGGGATATAATTAAGGGGAAGAATTGGGGATATTGTGATAGATTGCCAAGTGGTAGTCAACTTGTTACACCCAGCTGAACTGAACTAGCAAGGTGCTGGGTATGGGGTCCCCCACCACCAGGATTATTGCCAGCAGCAAAAGAAGCAGAACTAGAGAAATTGTTAAGAGGGTATTAGAGAAGCTGTTTGGAGAAGTTGTTGGAGCTGTTGGAAACTTCTGGTTCTCTTGGGCTATTCTGCTGGAGGACCTTGTCATGCTGGCTGTCCTGATGAACTTGACTGTTCTTGTTAGAGGGGGAGCTTGGGACCTCATTGTTGCTGGGAGTGGCTAGGGTTCACTTTGGGGAGTTTTGGTTCTCACCCTGAGATCACTTTCTGGCTCTAGAGATGTTGCACTGTTCAGGTTCTTGGAGAAGCTTGTCATGTTTGCCTTCCTATTGGGAACTCAGCTTTCCTCATCATCATCAGAGCTGAGGATCTTTCTATTGCTGAGAATGGTTGTGGTACCTTTGAGGCAGGATCTGGTTTTCAGTTTGAGCATTGCTCCCTGCCTCCAGTTCACATCCCTCAGCCTGCTAGCACAGATCCTTTATCCTGCTGGCACAGACTTTCTGGCTTCCACCACTGACCTTGGGGCTTCCCTCGGTAGATCTGTGAAACAGGAAAGCACGAGACATTGTCATGAGCTCTCGGCCTCCAGTTGGACTTGTGGGAAGCACTATTTTGAACTCTAGGTCTTCAGCTGGACTCATGCAGGACATTGCTATGGGATCCAGACCCTCAGCTGGATTCTTTGATCTATAGTGTGTGGGCAGATTTCTTGCACTCTCTTTTTGTATATGATTCTTTGAGTAACTATTATAAATAATCTT
>NW_004524701.1:7793886-7804052 GCF_000260255.1 Octodon degus | reverse complement strand
TAAAACATGAATTATTAATTTATCAGAAAGAAACTGCTATAAAGCATGGCAAAATGAGTGATGTATTTGTAAATACTTTTCTACAAAACTTATGTTACTAGTTTTCTTAGTTAAAGTAAATTTTGTGTTCTTAACTTGTTATTTGTGGCAGAACTCCTGCTCCTTACTTACTAGATCTACCTGCATCCCTTGGACAGAATGGTTCCAGTCTGGCGTGACCAAGACTCACTACATTGGGAACCATCATGACTGATCTCAAAACTGGCCCATCATCTGGCCAAAACCTCAGTTGGCGTCTCTCAGAATTCCCTTGAAATGCAATGCTTAGTGTCACATGACTACAAAATTGAGGTGTTTTAAAGCAAAATTTGGGTGTTGTTTTGTGACATGGTCTTGCTCTGTAGTAATGAGCCCAAGTTTTTATAGACTGCAGTGAGACCCCATAGCTGTGCCATTTCATATTTCCGTGCAGAATATAGCTCTCAGCCCCAATTCATTGTCACTATAGCACCACATGTCTTTTAATCAAGCCTGAAAGCACTGCATTTAGCAAAGGACATTAGTGGCTCACAAGTGTTCAGGAAAAGAAGAGAATGTGGTAACATGAATATTCAGGAACAGAGACAATGCAAAGACAACCTTTGTGATAATTTTCAAACAGTGACAATGATGGTCAAAGAGAGGACTGAGGACCAACAGAGGAGGATTAGAGTTGGAGTCTTCTACAGCACTGTTCTTGTCATCTAGAGGATCTAGTCTCTGAGGGAAAGTTGAAGGGCTCTTGTGCTAGGTAGCAGTACTATCAATGGCAACCTGAAGGGGAAACACTGGAATCATATCTTGCTTTGTAGAAACGTTATCATGAATTGAGTACCCTCTCTATTCCAGGCACTAGCACATCTCACCATTTAACCATCCTGCTGGCTAGAAGCTCACTGTTGGGCAAGAGAAGAATGATAGGTATCTCAGATACTTTTATCACTGCTAACACAAAATACCTGGCACCCAAAGTTAAAGGAGGAAAGGTTTCCTTAGCTCACAATTTGTAGAAGACTCAGTCCATAATCAGCAGGCTCCAGGAAGGGTGGTGTGGCAGAGGCCCATCACAAAGGAGAAACAGTACATGACAGACAGACTGCAGCAAAGCAGCAAGGAAGAGACCAGCCTCTGTCAATCCCTAATATTGTATCCAGTCTACCAGGATTAGCTTGATGCTGATCCAGCAATCACCACCCTTAATCCTGGCATTACACCATGAATCAATCACACAGTCTAGATTCAGCCACCTCTGAGAAAGCACCACCTATGATTGCTTTGGAGAGACATTAAGACACAGACCATAACAACAAGTAGGGAATCAAGTGCACCTGAGTGATCTATGTAGGAGAACAATGTGAACTGAAGGCTGTGGGGTACTCACAAAGCAGTGGCTGATTGAGCTAGATATGATTTCATAATGGATCACAGAGAAGGTAATGCTGGATAGATTAGGTGATCATCACCAAGATAACAAGGCACTCACATTGGCCAGGGAGCGTTGAGCATTGGGAAGGAGCTTCAGATGCTTGGAACAAGCAGGCTGGGCAATAGTAGGGCGAGCTGGGGAGACATGCAGCAGGGAGATGGGGGTTTGAGACTGGGGAGGTGAACTTAGCAGTTGTCCTAGAAGGCTCTGGAAGACAGTCTAAAGGTAGAGATTTTATCCTGAAAGAGTTTAGAAGAGCTCTCTGGCAGCAGTGTCAAGAGATCAGTTGGAGACAAATGACATGGGAAGCATAGAGCAGAATTAGGAGTCAATTGTCAAAGTCCATGCATGACAAAATCAGGTACTGAGCTCTAATGAGAGAGTGCAGGGCAAGGGAAGGAAGAATGCAAACCAGAGGCACACTACACAGGGCTCACAACTGGTGGGTGGGGGATGATTCTAGGTCCTCCTGAGCAACTGAACAGATGGTGAATGAGTCTACCATGTACAGTAACAAGCATAGGAGTTACCATATTTGTTATTTACTGTGGTTAAATTACCTCAAAAATTACAGACTTGAGGGCTGGCTAAATAGCTCAGTGGATTAAAGCTCCTGTAGGCAAGCACAGGGGCGGGAGTTTGATCCCTGAGCCTGCCATACCGGCCCTGCCCCTGGGGCACACTGAGATGGAAACTGAGACTGAGCATGGTAGCACATGTCTGTAATCTCAGCTCTTGGGAGGCTGTAAACAGGTGGGTCACTACGAGTCCGATCTAATAGTAAGACCCTGAACACCCTGTAGACTGTTCCCTAAATAAATAAATACAGACTTAACAGATGCATATCTTCTCAGCTTCTTTGGGCCAACAATCCAATCATGTTTCATTGGGTCCTCTGGCCTACAGTTTCTCATAAGTTTAGAAATACCTAGTGTCAGGGATAGGTTAAGGGTCAACAAGAAGAGGACTGGTTTCTGAGGTGACCCTTACATTAGATGTGAACTACTAGGTTAAGCCTACAGTCAAAGGGAGGATTTGACAAGAACATGTATGTGAGACAGTAGGGATCTTTATGTTCTATTTTAGGGCCTATATTTTGATACTCATCCTTGGGAATATGTTGAGTGGCTACTACCTGATTTTTCAAGAAAAGTTAGAAATCAATCCAAATTGTTAAATACTGACCCTTAATCCCAAATACATTGTGTGTGTTATTAGTAAAATCAAATATCTCTCATGTGTGACTCATGGAGCCAACTGTAAAATTTCTAATATAGGAAATACAGTACATAAGGAGTAGAATTAGAGTGGAAGAGGTTAGAATATATTAGAAAAAGGTGAGAATCAAGCCACCATTAAAATAGTCAAAAGTTTGAGAAGTATGAATGTCAATCATTTGATCTAGATGTTTGTATTCATATAAATTCTACAGTCATATTAATAAAAATGACTTGTTTTCATTAAAGGAAAGCCTTTGATCCCTGATCTGACAGCTGCACATCTATATAAAATGAGACACTTTGACATCTGCAGCTCTGATCTCAATTGGACATGTGGCTTCCTGAACACTAATGGAACAGAAAGATAAAGAGACATTATTAGATAGGAGACAGTGTTCTCACACAAAGGAAAGCAGGCTTTTCCTTTGAAAAGCCATGATAAAGAACAGAAAATGACTGACATAATCAGAGCTTCTCAAATGTCAGAAGAGCTGTCTTAGCTACACACTGGCTCCTGTTAGGGGAAATGAGGATTGTTTACAGACATGCATTGAACACAACTTAGTGTCTGCTGGCTCAAGATGGGACATGTTGGTGAAATAACACAGGATAAGTCAAAATGCGAAGGTGTAGCATGAGCTCTTGATAAACAAGTGAACAGATTGGTGATGCTTATTTTACACATTCAATGAAAAGCCCAGATTTTTTTAAAAAAAAAATCTCACAATAACTTTAGTGGAAAATCTTCCTTGCTCCTTCATTAAACAAATATTTACAAAGTGCACATGTGTCAGATGCCTGAGCTACAGTGGGAAATATGACAATTAAGGTCATTCTACCCTAGCATCTTCCAGACTAGAGGTCATTAATATCTTTCAGACTAGAGGACAAGGCAGGTGCTATCAGTTTAATAAAAAATAAGAAAATGCTGGTGCACATTTGGCAAGAGAAAGTAGAGATGGCATGTCTCACATCTGTGATCTGCAGAAAGCATCTGGATACCAAAATGTGAGTCGATTTTTCCAGGTCATAGTAGTGAGGGTGGGGAGACTTTAGGCTATTTACTATTTAAGTAGTAATATAGAAAATATTATTTAAGTATTTCACACTCTGAATTGGATTTTTCCTCACTAGTTAAATTATCCTAGTATATCCTGGTAAAGAAAATCAGCTTCTTTTTATAATAGTATCATGAAGCAGAAAGCAATCATTTCTTAGGTGGGTTTTTGCCAAAATGAAATTTGTGTATCTTTATCCTTCTTTCTTTGCTACGTGGAAGAAGCTGGGTAAAGCCAAAAGATGAAAGAACATAATAGGTGAGTTAGGTAGGGACTTCAGGCTGAACTGGTAGGATATGAATGATGCAACTACTGTAGAAAAGAGCCTGGAAGGTTGTCAAAGCTCTGTGTCTGAGGGCTTCATCCGCAGGGTTATCTACTGCATGGTGGTGGGGCTTCTAAGAGTAGAGCCATGCAGGAGATCTTTGGGTCATTGGGGGAATGCTCCTGAAGGAGATTTGGGGACTCTGGCCTCTTCAGTCTGTTGCTTTCTTTTTTGGCTCATGATATTAGTGTCTTACTCCAACACACAGTCCTACCATGATGTTGTAAAGTTAACTGAAGCCAGGGGAATGGGAATACTAGATTTTGGACTAGAAGCTCCAGAACCATTAGCCAAAAATAAACTTTTCCATTAAATAAATTCATTTCCTCTGGTATTTCATTATAGGAATGAAAAACTCACTAAAGCAATTTTACTAAAACCCATTGAATTGTCCACTTTACATAGGCTGGTGCAGCATGTGGTGCTGGGGATCGAACCACAGTCCTTGAATTGCCTGAGCTTGCCTAAGCAGGCACTTTAGACCACTGAGCTATCTCACTGGCCCCGGAATTGTATACTTTAAGTGGGTGAAGTCTATGATATGTGAGCCTTATGTCAAGGAAGTTTTTTTTTTTTTTTTTTTTTTTTTGCGGAACCGGGGATTGAACTCAGCCCCAAGGAAGTTATTTTTAAAAAGAAGAAAACCATATGAAAAGCATTGTCCTCTTCCAAAGTGGGTAGTAGAATCAGCCAGCTGAGGGGAGAGCCCACTTCTTCCCAGGAAAGTTCTTTTGCCTATTGTCTTTTATTTCTTCTGTTTTTTTCCTTCTTTCCACATAAACAATACTCAATAATCAATATTTTATTTTTAAATTCTTGCCCAGTAGCCTCTACTGATATATACTATATTTAATTTAGAAATGTAATATCTTTAAAATCACTTGATTTGTAGTGCTGTATCCTTCTGTGCTGTAACCCAAGTCCTCCACTTTCAGATTTTACCACTGTGTTTAAACTACCCCATGTATTCAGTTTCACTGTTCTTCCCAAAGGCTTAGCCTTGCCACTTTGCTAAGCTACAGGATGTTGCCATGCTGATAAGTGATCAGCCATAACTCTGTTAGCACTGCTCTGCAGGGTCTCAGGAAAGGGTCAAGGGTTAGATGTGATCCCAACTGAGTCAATGACAGCAAATATTTTACATATTGTAAAAGCTGTTGAGTGAAAATTAGTATTAATGTTTATATTTAGACATGGGGGGGCATGGCCCTAGCTCAGGCCTTTAAGTGGCTGCTTCCACAAAGCTCTCAGCCTCAGGTTGCTGGAGTTCGAACCTCACAACTCTCCCACTGGCCAAAAGTGCCCTGAAGCCATTCGAGGAACAAAAAAAAAATCCTTATATTTAGACATGGTCTGAGAGCTGTAAGTTAAAAAATAAGATTTATAAAACTCCACCATTATTGGCCAAGTTATTCTGTTTCCTCACTTAATACAATAAAATTTAAATGTTTATATCTGGCTAATTTGACAAGTAATTGCAAGTTACAAATCCAAATGTCAAAGTCTTTGGTTTTTTAATGTGTCCCACTTGTAGCCACAGATTTACTTTTCTATTACTTTAATACATAGCTTAATATTAAATTGTTGGCATTTATAAACATACACAAGATTGGTGGTAGGAAATAGGCCAAGAATAAGTAAGGAGTTCATGAGAAAATCTACTTACTTTCAAAACTGTGCTGGAGCTAATTTGCAAAGAGAATATCCCACATATGGATTATTGAGGGTTAGCTATGTAATCCCCAAAAAGCAAAATGTTGGTTAATGATTCCTACTGAGAGATTTACTCCCTGTTCTGTGCTTCAGGGGTTTTACATATATTATCTGAAATTCTTACAATAAACGTACACAGCAAGAATCATTCCCCACATTTTCTAGATGAAGAAGTGAGGCCCAGGGAAGATAACTGATGTAAGCAAAGCCACAGAGACACTGTCAAGGGAGTCATGGCTTGATAGAAATTGACCTTATCTACTACACAACATTGTTTCTCATTCATTCATCTAGTGACTCATAATTGTAATATTCAAAGCGCTGTTTTGCTTATGGAACAGAATTCCAGGAAAGAACAGGGTAGAGGCTAGCATCTTGATTATAAATAGTTTAAACAACAAAGCACAGAAGGAAAAGATTACTTAGTAGAGGCCAATATCTAAGTAAAAAAATAATTTTCTAAAGTCAAGGATCTTCAGGAAATGGGAACAGTCTGCCAGAAGATCTCAGTTGGGTCCCTATCAGCAACAGCTATGACATCTTTCTGTGTATGCTGTGCTGCTTTAGATGTTAGTCTTAAAAAGTGATTTCTCTTTGATATGTAAAGTTCAAAGGGACTTTGTGAGACCATAAGTTAAATAATGTCAGGCAGGTGAAGAGAATTCTGGGGTGACTCGTAAACCAAGGCCCCCACACAAATTGCAAATATTTGGGCAAAATCAGGAAAGCACAAAATGGCAAAGTAGCAATGAAAGGAAATGGACTGCCTGGGAGTGTTGAAATATACTTTGATGCTCTTTTGTTTTATTGTATAACCAGAATTTAAATCAAGCCAAAACAAACAATAATCAAAGTGGTGTTATTTTATCTCTTGGTTGTTTGTACAGGCTAGATAGCCACTCGGCTCAAGCTCAAACAAAATACAACATTAGAGTTCTTTTTTAGGAGAGAACTCATGGAGGAGCTTTTATTATTGCTATTAATATTTAAAGAGAAAATCCACTCCCATCCCCTCTTACACTTTAACATGTTGGAAAAAGCTTTCCTTCAGGAGGATTAGGAATGGGGATCTTCCATAAATGCCCTATTCTAGTAAACAAGAGGGAGCTGGGAATGCTATTGTTAGAGTCAGGGTTTGTAAGGGAAGCAATTTAATGCAGGACATATAATGTATAACATTATTTTATAATATTCATCCAAAGAGTCAAATGTAGAAGAGCACAAGAGATTTGTCCACATGCTAGAGACCAAAGAATCCAGCTGAGGCCCTGGATCCCGCAGTAATGCCCTGCACCAGTGGGCAAGACCCAGAGCCCATGGCAATGTCTCATTCAAGTCTGTTTCATGGATCTTCACAGGAAAGGCTAAAAGGTCAGTGGTAGAAGCTAGAAATTCTGTGCCAGCAGGATGAAAGATGTGTGCCAGCAAGCTGAGAGTTCTGCACTGGAGCCCAGAAAGCAATGCTCGAGGTAAGGACCAGAGCTCCCCCGAAAAGAAATTAGGAAAACCAGCATGACAAGCTTCTCCAGGAGATTCAACAGAAAGCATCTACCCCTCCAGTTCTACTTTTATGCTGTTGGGAACAACCTTCAAGTGCACCTTCCACCCAGCACCATGCTGATTCAGTTCAACTTGATCAAGTGACCATTAGTTAATCCACCACAACTACTGAGCCCAGGAGACAATCCTCCAGACTAGGAAAATGTAATTGGCAGAGTAATGACCCTCAAAGATGCTCACATTTTATTCCTTAGAACATATGACCTTATGTGGCAGAGGGGACTTTGCAAATGTGATTAAATTAAGAATTGTATGATGAGGAGAGTCTCCTGGATTCCCCAATATGCTCACATGAGCTCTAGAAATAATCCAGGAGGAGAGTCTCCTGGATTCATGTGGCCCAATATGCTCACATGAGCTCTAGAAATAATCTTTTTTGGGGGGTGGTAAAAAGAGATGATGATGGAGGGACATGAGAAAGATACTAAATTACTGACCATGAAGATGGAGAAAAGGTACCACAAACCCAGAAACCTGGGCATCTTCTAGAAGCCAGAGAAGGAAATGAACTCTTCCAGGGAGTGATTCAGCCCTGCCAGCACCTCAGTGTCCACCCACTGATAATTTTCACTGTGTCGAACTTTTAACATTCAGAAATGTTAAATAACATATATGGGTTGCTTGCAGTCACTATATTTGTGGTGATTTACTAGAAAAGCAAGGGAAACTGATGCAGTAACAACCTTGGCCCCTTTTGTTAGCACGTTCCTCTATCTTGTCATTTTGGTTACACCAGGACTAGAACACTTTCTGACTAGGATGAAACAACTAAGTATTTTCCAGCCTTTAAACCAAAGATGAAGCCTGTCACTGGGCACAATGGTACACACCTGTAATCCTAGCCACTCAGAAGACTGAAGCAGGAAGATCACAAATTCCAGGCTGGCCTGGGCAATTTAGTGAGACTCTATCTCAAAATAATAAATAAATATGCCTAGCATGCATGAGGCCCTGGGTTCAATTCCTAATATTGAAAAATATCCAAAATAATAAGTAAATAAATAAGTGAAAAATAGGTCTGGGGATATAGCTCAGTGGTAGAACATTCCTAGGATCTATCATCATACCACACTAGGAAAAAAAAAAAAAAGCCTCTTTACTTGTACTGATCTGTGAAGATGTTTCTTTGTTCTTGTACTAAGAAATGAATGAAGGCTAATGTCCTTTGTGTTTTCTCTATCTAAAACCTACAATCTGCTTTAATTATTCAACCAAAAAGCATCCCTTTTATTAAAATCTACACTATAGTCAAGCGCTTACCTAAACACAGATGGCTTTAGTTGGACTAAGCAAAAGAAAAGCAAATGGTAGAGCTGACAAACTAATGTCACTTTAGCAAATTTGAAACTTGGGCACATTCCAACTTATTATCAGTATTTCTAACAGCAAACTTTGTGCATTTTCCATTCACAAACATGTTAAATAGGAGACTGCCTGGGGCCACCGATCCTGAATAGACCCAGAGCGCAGACCCAGCGAGTGAGTGAGATGACCCGGGGCCTGAGGGATCCTGAATAGACCCAGAGAGCAGGCCCGGTGAGTGAGTGAGATGACCCGGGGCTGTGGATCCTCATTTGACCCAGAGTGCGGGCCCACCACAGAACCCTTCAGCAGAACTCCCTGCAAAGAGGATAGAGGCAAGACCTACCCAGCTGATTCAGGAGCAGAACATCTTGCCAGAGTGACACAAAGGGTTCAACTCCAATGGCTGCGGAAGGAAAAAGTGGAGCACAGCAGCCAGACCCCAGCCAGATCCAAGCAACACCCACCTGGAGGAATCTGAACTTCGTAGATACAGACCTGGTGCTAAGGACTCTATCTAAGTTCTACACCAAAGGTCAGAAAACAGTGGTACACAAAATGACAAAGAGAAGGAACAAAATGCAGTCTCAGGCCCCGAGTCCACCCAGTACAAACGCAGAAGACACTAGCACTGAGGAAACTGGAAGTCACACACCTGATATCTCTGAAATAATAGCGTTGACTTAAAGAAACAGTTGTAGAAAGGTATAGAAGAAATCAGATCAGAAATAATTTCTGAACTAAAAAATGTAGTGATAACTATAATCAAAGAAATAATAAGTGCTTCTAAAGAATACACTGATAAAAAAAATAGAGCAGAATATAAAAATGATGGAACCCCTAAATAAGCAATTTAGGAAAGAAATGGAATGTATGAAACAGGTTCAAAGTGATATACAGGTGGGGGCCTGGCCCTAGTCAGTCCTTTAAGTGGCTGCTTCCACAAAGCTGTCAGCCTCAGGTTGCTGGGGTTCGAACCTTACAACTCTCCCCCTGGCCAAAAGTGCCCTGAAGGCATTCGAGGACCAAAAAAAAAAAAAAAAAAAAAAAAAAAAAAAAAAACCCAAAGTGATATACAGGAAATTAAAACCTCAATCACAAGCTGACAAAACCATTTGAAGGAAAGTAAAAAATAGACTTTCTGACCTTAAAGACACCATTGCAGCTAGTGAAAAAGTAAGAAAAGATCTCTTTAAAACAACTAGGCTGCAGGAAAAAAATAATTCAATACCTGCAAGATGATGCAAAGATGAACAATGTAAGATTAATAGGCATCAGTGAGAAGAAAGGAGTCAATACATATGATATGAAAAGAACATGGGCAGAAGTAATAGCAGAAAACTTCCCAAATATGGGGCAACAATCTGACATTCCTGTAACTGAAGCATATAGAACTCCAAATAACATCAACCCAATTAAAACCACACCCAGACACATAATAATCAAGATCCCAGAAATTCAGCATAGGAACAGTATACTAAAAGCCGCTAAAGAAAAGAAACAGACCACATTTAAAGGAAAAC
>NW_004524701.1:7783304-7790351 GCF_000260255.1 Octodon degus | reverse complement strand
ATTTATTAATCATAAAATATGTGTCCTATATTGTATTGTTCCCCTTACAAAACCCCAAACCGTGGGAGGTATGTTAGGTTTTTGTTTAGTGATGTATTTATGAGAGTCCCTGGCTGACCAAGATAGAAATAGCTTCTGGACACCGACACCCTTGCTCTTGGGCCAACTTACCATGCATCATACTGAAGGCCTAAGAGCAGAGGATGAGTGTCCTGCAAACTAAAGCAGTGAAAGTGTATAAAGGAAAAGAATGAAGCAAGGTATGTGGCATTCAGAACCAGAATCAGTTCTGTGGAAGATTTCTGCAAGCATCAGATAGGTAAAATTATAAGCAAAGGATTTGATTCTCATCGATATCTCATTAAGATAGAAATGATCTATAAGGAATACATTTGATAATAAATCATATATACTTATAAGCCCAAATATATTTTTATGAATATCACCTGAGGTAAATTTTATTATGATGCGTATGTTTCTGGTGCACCAAGTGCATGTGTGTGTGAGATTACATGTTTAATGCATCTCTATCAATATAAAACACAAATGTTGAGGGACGATGCCAGAGGAAGATAATTCATTTTCTTTTCTTTCTGTAGAAAGCCATGTTACAAAATTGGTATCCCTTTAGGCTGAAACCACCATCTTCCAGTAGTTTGCCAAAATATCTAACACAAAGGGAAAGAAGAGGGGAACCCAGTATGTGTTCTCCAGGCCTTTTAGAAAACATAGGGCTGTTCCTTTGGCCACATACATGCAAATCTACAAAAAGGGTGATATTGTAGACATCAAAGGAATGGGTACTGTGCAAAAAGAAATGCCACACAAATGTTACCATGGCAAAACAGGAAGAGTCTATAACATTATCCAGCATATTGTTGGCATTGTTGTAAACAAGCAAGTTAAGGACAAGATACGTGCCAAGGAGATTAATGTGCATATTGAGCATATTAAACACTCAAAGAGTTGTGATAGCTTCCTAAGATGTGTCAAGGAAAATTACCAGAAAGAGAAGAAATCCAAATAGAAAACTACCTGGGTTCAACTGAAGCACCAGCCTGCCCCACCCAGAGAAGTGGACTTTGTGAGAACCAATGGGAAGGAACCTGAGTTGATGGGACCTATTCCCTGTGAATTCAGAGCATAAACTGAGGATGTCACTCTGCCATTCATCACCTAATTGGCAGCTTAAGTGTTCTAAGGCCTACATAAAAATAAAGAAATCATCCTGTGTTGTAAGGGTGGTTTTCTTAGTTGAACAGGTATGTGGTGCCTTCTTACCTCAGAAATATTTGTAGCAGATTTTCACTGTACCTAATAAATGTGTCCAGTCTTTATAGTGTTTTTCTTGCTGAAAGATATTACTGAGGTATTGTGCAGGTGTACAACCAATATCCAAATATTTATGAAATATTTATATTGGCTTGAAGATCCTGTAAATCATCATGGGGAAAAGATGTAGCAAAGTAAATGAAAATCATTTTGGTTAAACAAATAGAAGTCCATTTCAGTTAAATAAATTGTTTAAAGGACCTAAAAAAAAATGATATATAAAGAAGTGATCAGAAGCTAAAAAAATAAATAAAATCTGAAAGGCATAATAGATACTGTGAAAGGAAAAGAATATGTTTAAAGGGAAGGAACAACTGGGATGAGGGAAAGGAAAAAAAAAGGAGGAAAAAAGAAATATATATGTATTGTCTCAGTTCCCGTTCTTTCATTGCTGAACAAATGTCCAACACTCAAAATGAAGGAAGGAAAGATTTATTTAGTTCACAGTTACTGGAGATTTCAGTCCATACTCAGCTGGCTCCAAGACAGAGTGGCACATGGCACAGAACAACGTTTCATTGCAGGCGGCAAAGAGCAAGACAGCCAAGGGAGTGGCAGCAGCTCAGGCAGCTAGCCAGCCTCTCCCTTCCTTATCCTGTAATGCAAATTACCTGCTCCAGGTTAGGTGCATCATCTGCACCCACAATAATCAGTCACATACTCCAGAAGCCACCCCACAACCGCATGAGGCTCTGGGGGGACACCTAGACATAAACCATAACATGTATATACACAGGATAACTTGGATGATTGCTGCTGATTTCTGCTGGTTTATTGAAAGGAGCAGTTAATGCTTAAATTTTTTTCTCTTTTTAATTTTTTGGACCAATTTTGCATGCTTATGTCTAGTAATCTGAACAACTAATTTGAGGGCAACAGTATGCAATATAACAACCATTGTTGAACTTCTACCATTTTGTTTAGTGAAATTCTGTATCCTTTCTAATGTTTTTTATTATTTATTATAAAAAAGAATATGTGGCTAAAATATATTTTAAAATATAAAAAGGTATAAGGGAAGCAAAAGATAAAAATAAAACCTTTTCCTAGGTTTAGGAGGACTTTAGTCCACTTTGAGCTAGATGACAGAACACCTGAGGCTGGCTGTTCACATGGAGCAGACTTACTTCTCACAGCTCTAAGGGTTGGATATCCAAGGCTGAGGGCCCAAATCAAGTGAGGATCTTCTTGCAGGATCACCCCAGGAGAGGGTGGAAAAGGGGGGAGCACACTGGAGAGAGAGAAAGGGAAGGGCCTCAAACTCTGCTCTATTAGGAGCCCACACTCTCAGGAAGGCCAATAATCAACCATTTAGGGTTCTTAGCACTGCTGCCTGATAAAAATGTGCTGGATCAACTAATAAATTAATAAAAGAATGGATAAGTAAGGGATGCATGCGTAGAAATGTGACACAGCATGTATTTTCCCATCTATAGTCTGGTCCATATTACCCTACTGTGGATCTCATCTGAGCTTTGCTGATTTTTCTCACCAATAGCTTCATCCTATGACTATATTTTCAAGAATGTCATTTTGTTTTAATTTTCACCCAAATTTCTCTGCAGAAAATCTCTGTTTTGGGTATATAAAAAATAGTCTACCAATTTTATCATAAAGGAAACATTGTTCCTTCAATAAGCTCTGCAAAAATGCCTCCTGTTCTTCATTTATTATCAGAAGGAGCATCCCTTTCTATCTGCACATAGTTTTCTTGCCATTTAATCTAGGTTCTCCTCCTTCCCTGGTTAGGGGCCTCTGAGTTCTGCCCGCACTGTCTGGCTGGAAGCAACATTGTTCTCCTTTGGTAGAGGAAGAACTGTACTGATTGGGGTTGGAGATTCCCAGCAGGCAGAAATTTGAACACTGCCAAACAACCTTTGAAACATTGTTTTGAATTATTTCTGGCGCCAATAGGGAAAACTGCTTTCTAATTTAACTATTTCAAGTCCACAATATCTGAAAAACGTAGGTTATGCCCATTTTCAGGCTACTATAATGATATTGATTTATTTTATTTTTGTAAAACATTTCATATTTTAATACAGTTTACAAGTACAGGTGGTAGGTCATGTACTGACTGTAGACAGTTTTTATAAGGATTTTATAAACTCAAACTGCTTGTTTAAATTTGTACCATCAGGACAAAAGAGGGCCCACTTTACTGAACCCTTCCAAGATTAAAAACTAATCTTTAGGGCCAGGGAGATAGCTCAACAGCATAAGTGTCTGCCTGGCAAGTGCAAGGTCCTGAGTTTGTTCTCCAGTACCAAAACAAAAACAAAAACTAATCTTTATAACAGGAATGGTGAAAAATGATCACAATTTATTGTGCTATTTCTTTGATTACTTTCAACAGTCAACTTCCTTCCATAGAAGACCCAGCTGGTTAGATTTGCTGTGGCCATTAATAGTTTCTTTCCTGAATTTTGCATTGACTGATTATCAACCAGGACCCCCTCCTCTAGATTGCTTATCTATTTGTGTGAACTTTTTATGTAGAAAATATATTAACTTTAAGATCTTATTGGAAACATTCTTCAATTTAGTATTTAACTCATTTTTTATGCATTGAATTTTTCATTTTCATAAAAATTCACATCTCTCTAATTCATTTGTTTGTTACAGGGTCTCACTATGCACTTTAGACTTTTAATGCTCCTCCTGTCTCAGCTTCCCCAGTGCTGGGATTATAGGCGTGTGGCACCTGTAACTGTGAGAGAGACAGATGCTCCTGCTGTGGACCAGACCTAAAGACCAAAGATCCAAACAAATGCTTACCTCTCTGAAGATGAGCATCCAGGATGGATCATCATCTTGAGGAATCCAGGGAGAGTCACTAATCTAACTGCTACTAGATGGCTACTGGATAAACTCCTGTTCTATATTCATGCCTGCTTGCTATGTGACTCATTTCCCCATTTGGTTCTGGATTTACCTGAGCAACTATGCTTGTAATCTCATTGATTCACCATAGTTTTGTCCCATCTCATGCCCACCTAAGTGAGTTCCCACATCCTCCACCACCTTAGACTCGCCTCACCCCATGGTTTTACTTTAGTAAAAGTTCCTAGAAGAGACAGCTTCCTGGGGAAAACCCGCTCAGAGCCCCCCTTCTGTCCCTCTCTCTGGGACCGAAACTTTCTTTCCTCAATAAATATTATGCTGTTAACCTCCATTTGTTCCTAAAATTCATTCCTTGGTTTCACAGAAAACAAACTCGTCCCAAGTACCTTTCAGGTTGGGAGTTTCATTTCCTTTATCACTGGGATTATAGGTGTATGCCACTATACCTGTTTAACAGAGTCATCTTATTAAATCTCAAAACCAAAATTTATTAAACAAAATGTTCACAAGCACATTCTGCATTTTATTGCTTTGTTATCAGGGAACTGGCAAGGCGACTGGCACAAATGTGTCCCTATAGAAACAAGGCATTATAGAACAGAAGACAGAGCACTTCCATGAGCAAATAGCTTTTCTTTCTTCATAAAGAAAGATTTCCAGAGCCAGTAAGATAGCTCAGCAGACTAAGCACCTGCTTAGGCAAGTGCAGGGGCCAGTGTTCGATCCCTGGCGCCACATGCCATGCCGGCTCCGCCCCACGGTACGCTGAGCTGTTGACCCGGTCCAGACATTGTGGTGAGTGCCTGTAATCCCAGTACTGGGGAGGTTGAAAACAAGAGGATCACTTTGAGTTTGTGCTGTGCAGTGAGACCCTGCACAAAAAAAAAAAAAAGAGAGAAAGATTTTGTTTTCCTTTTTCAAGTTCATTAAAGCATCAAATCCTTACTGATTGTTAAAAGAAGGATGTGAAAGAGTGGTCCATGATTACTGACCTACATTACACTGTACCAGTATGTTTTAGAGTCATTTTGTCTGTAAAAATAAACCATGGACACTTGTGGAGATTGTAAAACACTTCCATGGCTCCCGAAACCCCAAAGACTACTGACACAGGGCTTTCTTCTGTGTCACTAGCTGCTCCCTGGGTTTTCCTTGTCCTAAATGCTTTCATATCAGAGAGCCCTGGAATCTCTCACCTTTTCTGGATATGACCTTGTGCCATGGTCTGGATTTCTGTTCCCTGTGTCTGCTAATAACCCACAATGCCTCCCTGAGTTTCAGACTTAAGACCACTGCCTTCCCCAGTATGCATGTGGGGTCTAACAGGTGCTACAGATGATGTCAGCCCCACATGCAGTTTTCTGCTTCAGCACCACTCCTGCTCCTTGCCCAGTACTCATCAAAGAAATTGTACTGTGCTGCTACATAACAAACTTCTAACAGCCAACTTTGATTTCTTTCTCCCTCTCACTCCTCATACCTACCTCATCAGTCAGTCTTTCATATCTATCTCCAGAATATATCTGCACTCAACTTCTGATTCCTTCCACCCCTGCCACACTGGAATAAGCACATCTGCTCAGGCTTTACTAAAACAGCCTCCTCGAGGAGGTCTCTTAAAAACTGAAATTAGAACACATCTTACCTCACATCAAAGTGGTTACTGCTGTGAGACTTAAGACAAAGCTTCAAACCTTTCTGTGGCCTACAAGGCCTCATGCAGCCTTCCACATAACTGTCCTCACCACGCCAGCCTCCTTCTTATTCCACAGTGGCCGTGCTGGCTCAGTTATTGTCCCTGACTACAGCAGGAGCTGGGGTGTATGTCTGAGTTTCATATTTATTGTTTCCCCTGCAAGAAACAACTTCTTTCTCCCAGGTACTTGGTTGACTCTAATTATACTTTCTTCAAATATTTGTTCCAATGTTACTTCCCTGGAGTCCTTCCCCAACCACTCTGTTCTAAGCAGTACCTCTCTTCTTTCATTCTCTACTAACCCTATTTTATTTTAATCCAAATGCAATCATTATGCATGGAAAATATATACTAAAAACTATATATGCATATATCATCATCTGCCACTGCATTGTATTATGACTTCATTTATTCTGCCAACTTCACAAAAATCTTTAAACACCATGAAAATAGATTCTTTGTGTTAGTCATAGTTGGGGTTATTCATGGTTATATCCCAAGTACCTAGCAATTTACTTGACATACAGTAAGTGCTCAATAAATAGCACTTTAAATCTATTTCTAGATTTAAATATACTAAATCTATTTCTAGATGAAATAGAGGGAAAGGTCAGGCAATAACCACTGTTGAGGGAAAGGACAAAAGAAAGAGGAGGAAAAGATATATAGATATAGATATAGATATAGATATACGAGCTTGGATAATTGTACTGCTGATTTCTACTGGTCTATTGAAAGGAGCAGTTAATGCTTACACTTTTTCTCCTTTTTAATTTTTTATAACTTTTTTGACCAATTTTTTTTCCATAATTTTATTGAGAAACAAATAACAATGAGAAAGTTTCAAACCAAACTGGTAGGACAGTTTCAATAATTAACACATTGCATACCTTCTTCCTAGTGAGTCTTCCGCTTCACTGGCAATGTCAGAAATTGTTGACCTGAGTCCCCTACAGCTCAACATAACACCATGGCTTTACATTTTTTTTAATTTTTTAAAACTTTTTAAAGTTTCTAATACTAGAAGATATCATACAATGTCTTTTAAATAAATTGTAAGTCAAAGATACAGTATAAATCTTAGAACAAAAATTAAGATTGAGCAATATTCAGAAAATTAAATGTTTCAAAACAATTGAACTAAGAAAAAGTTTTCATGATAGCAAAGAAGTACT
>NW_004524701.1:7749721-7782304 GCF_000260255.1 Octodon degus | reverse complement strand
ATTCTATTTCTTTCCTAAATTGTTTATTCAGGGGTTCCATCATTTTTATATTCTCCTCTATTTTTTAATCAGTGTATTCTTTAGAAGCACTTAGTATTTCTTTAATTATAGTTACCACTACATTTTTTAGTTCTGAAATTACTTCTGATCTGATTTCTTCTATACCTTTCTGCAGTTGATTCTTCACTGTCAACGCTATTATTTCCAAGATATCTGGTGAGTGATTTCCAGTTTCCTCAAGTGCTACTGTCTTCTGCATTTGTACTGGGTGGACTCGGGGCCTGAGACTGCATTTTGTTCCTTCTCTTTGTCATTTTGTATACCACTATCTTCTGACCTTTGATGTAGAGCTTAGATAGAGTTATTACCTTAGCACCAGGTCTGGATCTACGAAGTTCATATACCTCCAGTGGGAGTTGTTTGGATCTGGCTGTTGTGCTCCACTTTTTTCTGCTGCAGGTGTTAGAGTTGAACCCTTTGTGTCACTCTGGCAAGATGTTCTGCTCCTGAATCAGCTGGGTAGGTCTTGCCTCTATCCTCTTTTCAGGGAGTTCTGCTGAAGGGTTCTGTGGTGGGCCCGCACTCTGGGTCGAATGAGGATCCGCAGCCCGGGGTCATCTCACTCACTCTCCGGCCTGCGCTCCGGGTCTGTTCAGGATCCCACGGCCCAGGGTCATCTCATTCGCTCTCCAGGCCTGCGGGCTTTACGTTTTTATACTTTTCTGCTGGATGGTTAAGACAAAGGTAAAGCAGCACCTATGCAACAAGCGTTGTAGCTTTTGGGTTTTGGACCAATTTTTATGTTTATATCTGACAATCTGAACAACTACTTTAAAGACATCAATATGCAACATAATAACCATTGTTGAATTCCTATTATTTTGTCTAGTGAAATTCTGTATTGTTTCTTTTTTAAAATTTATTTAGTACAGAGTCTACAGGGTCTCACTACATGGAGCAATCTTGTAGTGATCCTCTTGTTTTCAGCCTCCCAAACATTGGGATTATAGGCACACACCACCACTCCCAGTTTCAATGGCCATTTCAGCACACCCTGGCAGGCTTGGGGTGCCAGGCATCAAACCCCCAGTCCTTGTACTCTGCCTAAACAGGCACTTTAGTCTGCTGAGCTATCTGGCCAGCCCTCTGTGTTTTTTCTAATTTTTTTCTTTTTACTATTTTTTCTGTTTAAAAATAAATAAATGAATAAGTACTTGCTGATATCTTAAGTCTAAATTAAATTGAAAATGTCTAAACAATCATTAAAATGTTTTGATAGCCAGGAACACAATATTTTTTTCATTTTCTCAAGATTATATAGTGCTCGCTTCTGTAGCACATATACTAAAATTAGAATGATACAGAGAAGATTAGCATGGCCCCGGCGCAAGAATGACACCCAAATTTGTGAAGCGTTCCATATTTTTAAAGGGGGATACAGATGAATATCCATTTTGTATCTGTGTATTCAAAATGGTTAGGATAGATATATAGTTACACTCTCTTAATGAATAGAGGGATTTTCTCTAAAGGTGTTTGTAAATAGGATATCGAGTCCGCATCTTATACAGCAAATTAACCACTAGGAAGAATGTATGCAATGTGTTAATTATTGAAACTGTCCTACCAAATTGGTTTGACTTTTTTTTTTTTTTTCGGAACTGGGGATTGAACTCAGGCCCTTGTGCTTGCCAGAGAAGCACTTCTTCCACAGAGCCATCTCCCAAGCCCCACCAGGTTTGAAACTGTTTCTTTGCTATTTGTTTCTCAATAAAATTATGGAAAAAAAAGAATGATAAAAGCACAAAAGAAAATATTTTTCAATTGTCAATAATATAATCAGTTGCGAATTATCAAATGATCATAAAATCATTTGTAAAAATTATTATAGAACAAAATATTCATACAGTGCCTAAAATGACCCCGAAGAGTGCTTACTGATGTATATTTTACTAATTCCAAAAGAGGAAATGCAATAAAAAAAATTCAGTTAGCACAAAAAAAAAGATTATAGGCCGCTGCTCCAGCCCAACATGGCAATGCACAACAAGGCGGCCCTGCCGCAGATCCCGGACACCCGGCTGGAGCTGGCAGAGCTCGTGAGGCGGAAGCAGGAGCTGGCAGAAACGCTGGCAAACTTGAAGAGACAGATCTATGCTTTTGAAGAAAGCTAGATGTATGGCAATATTATTCGTGGCTGGGATCACTATCTGACCAACCAAAAAAAACTCCAACAGCAAAAATGATCAACGGAACCAGAAGCTTAAAGAAGCCCAGTGGCCCTTCAGTAAATCTTCAGTCACGTCGGCAGCTGCTGTAAGTGCGTTGGCAGGAGTTCAGGACCAGCTCACTGGAAAGAGGGAGCCAGGAAGTGGGACAGAAAGGGACACTTCTCCAGACTTCCACAATCAGGAAAATGAGCCCAGCCAGGAGGACCCTGAGGATCTGGATGGATCTGTGCAGGGAGTGAAGCCCCAGAACGCTGCTTCTTCCACTTCCTCAGGAAGTCATCATAGCCATAAAAACTGCAAGAATAAAAACCGGCACAGGTTAGTGGCAGGGACGCCACCCCCACAGCTCCGATGACTGTTGGTATGAAGAGCCCTTCCTAGAGCCAGAGAGCTCAGGATGGACAGAAATCTGACTCCAAATGAAACCACCTCATTTTGTAAGGGAGGAGTTGGTGAGCAGTAGAGTGACCCTAAAAAAGGACTCCAGGACATCCTTCCACTGTTGCTAGCGCTGAATCCTAGCCCTAACCCCAAGAACATTGTTTAATATGGTGAATTTGAAATCCTTTCAGAAGAGCAAAGGGGGGACTAAAAATGGAATCTGTGTAAATTTGAAAAATGACACTAGTGTATGTTGGTGAAAGTGGGATAATCTTTTGTTCCTCCTCCTGATCCCTGCCTTCTTTTGTGAGAACTGATTTAATGTGCCTTTAAAAAATTTTTTTAAATACAAGCTTTTTGATCAAAAAAGATTATATATATATATATATATATATACACACACATATATATATCACAATAAAATTTTACTCTTTTCTTTGAATATATGGAAGACAATCATACATTAAATCTATTTCTAGATGAAATAAACTAACTATGTGGATTAATTTATACACTGCAACTTGGTAATTTAGTTTGGAAAGTTGTGAGCAATTAAGGTCTTCCCAATGTACTGTTGGATTCTAATTTGGTGTCTCCTCTGCTACTCTTTCCCCTGGTCCCTGTCCACCTCCCATGTTACCATTATTACAGTGCTTTTATGACCAAGCAAACAGATGATAGGCAAACTTCTTTTCTTCACAGTCTTAAAATAACTCTGTAACCTTCTTAATGAGTGAGAAGGCCTGCCTGGTGAATATCTACAGTAGCTGTTTTCATCAAACATCCAGCTTCCATCTGACATTTATTCCTGGGAGCTAAAATTTGTTGCGAGTTTTCTTGTTTCAGGTACTTTACCTATGGGTACCAGCAGACAGGAAGTGTTTATATGATCTGAATCTTTCCAAAGAGCTGTTAGGTTTGCAAAAGAGCTGCTAATTTGCCTACAGTGCTCTCTTGTCCCAAAGTCCTGTTGGTTCTCTTAGGGCCACAGTGTACACAGAACTTGCTGAGGAAGCAACACCTCAGGAAAGAGGCTAAATGTGACAGAAGAGTAGGCATGCTACAAGATAGATGTGGCCACAACCACAAGAGAGGGTCACAAGCACAACAACATTACTGAGATTTATATTCTTCTGGAGAGCTCTGGAGGTCCCTTACAGAGGCCACAGCATTGAATGGTGAGGTAGGAGCACTAGGCTGAGAACAGTAAAGCACAGAACTGGAAAGCTAAGGCACCTTATCAAATGAAAAGCAGTGCTCTTGATTGGTGGTTTATGTTTATACTGCTGTAGAATCAAGAGGAGGCTGAATAAAGAAATGGGAAAGGATGGAAGGATGGGAGTTGTGAGCAATTTGCCAAGCAATAAAATGAACCTGGTATGCAGGAAGGCAGGAAGAACAGAAATTGAGGACCTGATTTGGAAGCAGATATAGGATAGGCTTACTAGTTTTGTGTAGCTAGGATGTTGGGGGTGCAGGGAGGGTTGTACCACTATGGATAGGGTGACCCTGGGAAGCAAAGATGGCACATGGGCTGAGTTGGCCTAGAGGGAGGGTTATTATTTCTAGAGAGTTAGATTTGGAGTAATTTGCTTTATGCAAGCTCATTAATTTTTTAAAAGAATGATCCTAGTAAAGGTCACAGAGTTAATGCACAGATTAGACAACCTTTGCAGATCAAAGTCAACCATGAGTTTTTTTAAAAGCCATCCACCCCCAAATTTCTTAAGTCCAGACCCCTAGAGGTGGAGGCCAGAAGAACCCTGAATCATTTAGTACCTCTGCAGGGATCCTGCTGGGCACCCACAGTTGAGAAGCAGTGGGAAGGATAGATGTTTGCAGGACAAAGGCAAAGCAGTAACACACCCCATATTACCCTGGAGGAGTGATGAGCCATTTGGGCTTCTCTTTTACATCCCCCAAACACATCTTTACTGTACAGATTTTATTGCTGTCTAGTTAATACTGTATATTGAGAACCTTCTGATTGCTTTAGTAGGCATTTTTCTCTTATTATTGAATGCTAAAGAACCAGAGGGTGTAAGAACTTTCCAGTTCCAGAAACAGATTTTAATCCAGGGGTTTTCAAACATTCTCTAGTATGAGACACCTTTCAGAAAATGAAACTCTAATGGGTAAACAGCTGAAAGTCAAACATTCTGAAAGAACTATGTCCCAGAACACTCTGAGTTCTCCACTTGCCAGGAACAGAAACTTTGGAGACTTCTTCCACATATCAAAATCTCTAGTCAACCTCCTTCCTTTCAAATAAGGAAAGAAGGTTTTTGATCAATTACAGAAGTAATTGATCTAATGTGCCATAACTCTTTAAGTTCAATCTCCTAAATACTTACACAGTTTCCTTAGTTCGCATGGTAGTGCCTCCTTCTTTCCCAGACTATCTCCCCAAATGTCATTTTCCATTCCAGCAGACAGGAGAGCAGGGAATCAAATACACACAGCAGTTTCTGTGGAAGGTTAAGTGTGGGAAGAATCTGTAGTTCCTGCCTGACCTGAATTCTGTGGGTCCTCTACTGGGATCTCAGTTATCTGTGCTGCTCCAGTTTCAGCCTCTCAGGAAATGCTGAGTGGCCTGTACAATCATTATCTGGCCAATGCAGAGAGATTAAAAACAAAAAACAAAAAACCTTGTTATTTTTAAAGGGGAAATTTCAGTGGTTGACATTTTATCAGCAGATGAGTAAGGAAAAGTTTAGATATGTTTTAGATAGATAGATAGATAGATAGATAGATAGATAGATAGATAGAGACTTAAAGAACTATCATTGAAAACATGAGTTGTTAAAGAACGTTTTCATAGATTTTGTGACTGTCAAAGGAGGACACTTTCAGCATCTTTGCTGATTAGTAGGCTTTTAGCATCTCACTTGTACTTTCCAGTTTTCCAAAGTTGTCTCCTGGCTGTAATTCAACTCCTTGGTATTATTTGTCACAATAAATGGAACCACAACCTTTAAAGACTCTAAGATAAACTTCTGACAGGAAGCGTTAACCTTGAATTCCTTGTCTTTTAGAATTTATTCAGCAACTGCATCTGGAAGATTTTACTGCTTCTCTTTTATGCTATTGTACAATGTGCCTTTCCTGAGTTGATTTGCTACTATTTGGTTGCATAGTTACAAGTTTACATGGGATGGTAAAAAGTCAATCCATTTCCCTATTGATATGCAGGAACATATTCACTCACTGAAGACTGAGTTTATCTTTTTTTAAAAATTTTTTTCGTGGAACCAGGGATTGAACTCAGGGCCTTGCACTTGCCAGGGAAGCGCTTATTCTACTGAGCCATCTCCCTGGCCCCTTATTTTGTTTTTAAGGGGGGTTGGAGCAGTTTTTTTTTTAATACCAGGTGATTCTGCAGGCTTCTATTTAATTCAAAACTTCTTCAGTCCCCAGAAAGAGGTTGTTGTGTTAAATTATCTTCCAGCACACTATAAGTATATTCATTTCCTTCATTTCTGCCATCATTGCAGATTTTCTTCATTAACATTGTAAGAAAGGACCAAGTCTTTGCATCTATGGAAAAACCATGCTCTATTTCCATCTTAATTTAAAGCAAGGCAGCAGAGAACCTGCTTGGATGGAATCTATTCCTGGCTCTGTCCTCTGAACATAGGGAAGTTCTCAGAAGTTCTCAGATCGCAGCTCAGCTTCGCGCACACAGCAGTGCTAAAATTAAAACCAGAAGTTCACCAAATAAATAATTCAACTACTATATTCAGACTTGAATATCTGAAAACACATATTTTACAGAGATTTCAATTGACCCAGCTGTTTACATTTTCACCTGCATCATCCTCCTTACTTTGATCAGGAGCCAAAGCAGGTGTGAACTGAAATACACATACATTCATTTCCAGACTCAGCATTCACTCCTCTCCTCACCCACCTTTCTATCTTTGATTGCTTTTCATCTTCTTTCACCTTCTTGGATCTCAGACTGTAGCTGGCACTTGGCCCTATATACTGAGGAGGGGCTCATCCAGACTATGCATATTGTCCCAGTGGTGGGGTCCAAGGTACGTGAGCACAATCTCAATAACACACTTCTGCAGTACACAGACTTACCAGTGCATGAAGCACTCTCCCCTTCATCAGTCACCAGTCTCCCATGCTTGGATATATATATATATATATATGGCAGCTCTCTCCACCTGGAGACTCCAAGGAGCACTTTGAAGAGTGTTTGAACTAGGTCTTTTCAAAATTTTCTGGTGAAAAGCATCATCATGGCACCTGTTAAAATTTGGATTTCTGGATTCCAAACAGATTCATCAATGTGAACCTCTAGAGAAAAGTCCTAGGAATCTGTATTATGTCATTGGCCCCAAAGCATTCTTTACAATCAGCTAAGGTTGGAAAACACTGCTTTAGGAAGACTCTTGTTGCTTTCCTAGACTCACTGGCAGTGCTGGTGGAAAGACACAGGGACCAAGGTGCAGAAGCAGATCAAGGGGAGGCTGGGCACTAACGGTTTCCCTCAGGCTGTTCTCTTGGGCCCAGAGAGTTGCTCCAGGAAACTGAGGGACTGTGGAATTATTGGAAGGAAGAGAAGTTGTGTTCCTTTTTAACTGTCATGGCTCAGACCTGGTGTAGTTATCTAAGGTCTGCAGTTTAGATGTATCTTCCTCCCAAGATGTTGGCCTGGTCCATTACTGGGACAACACACAGAACATTTCTTTAGTTCATGGAAAATCTTCTTTGCCCTCACACAGTCATGGAGAGAAGATGGTGTTGGAGCATCTGGAGCAGAGGTGCAGGAAGAACATGAAGCCACAGAAGCTGCAGCTTGAAGCACACTCATTCCTGCAGTTACATCAGGCAACAGTGTTAGGAGGCAATGTATAGTACTTTCATTGATGTTAATTTACCATAGAGGGAGGGTGACCAATACCTCAAATTGTTAGTTTTTGTGGGTGATATTAAGTATTTATAGGGCAAATTTGAACATAAAATTTTAAATTTTCAATGATCTCATTCATTTTTAATTTTTTAGAGAGGATAAATGATCATTGACTTGAAATAAAATAAAAGTTCGTTTTCAGTTATAAATCGTTACTGTGTTTCTTATGCTCAATAATTTAATTATGTCACTCTGGAATTGATGAATTTGAAAAAACATGAAAAATTACATTGGCTATAGCTGTGAATCTAGTGATGCAAAGATGTTGGGTTTATGTATGATAATTTGATTCATATGCAAGTCAAAACATGCATTTTTTAATCAGCAGATGGTTTAATATGCTTTCCATGCCTGTAAAAAATAAAAAATGCATTTTTCATTGCATAAAATAAAAAAGCTATTTTTCACCTTGTCATTCATTCTGTCAACAGTACTAATTGTGAATTCAATGAACACGGTGCATTTGGGTATAAGACAGTTACAATTGCAAAAAGAAAATATGGTCCTTTTATGGAAGAAGATAAAATAAACTTTAACAAATTTTTCTTTTTTTAAAATTTATGTGTGTGTGTGTGTGTGTGTGTGTGTGTGTGTGTGTGTGTGGCCAGCTCAGCCCACCAGGGGGGCTGGCGGGCCTGTGGTGCTGGGGGATTGAACCGTGGTCCCTGTGCTTTGCTAAGCTTGTTCCAAGTAGGTGCTTTAGACCACTGAGCCATCTCACCAGCCCCAAAATTTTTCTTATATTATGCTTTGAGGACTATTTTTCTAAAATTGTGTGTCATTTGAATTTTCACTACTATAGTAGACTTCCTATATATTAGAATTTCAGAGCTGCTTTGCAACCAATATTGTTGAATTTCCATGACCAGTTTTTGAAGAGAATACAGAATAGTAATATAAAAGGAAATGTTAGAAATGATACAGAACTTCACTAAATAAAATAATATAATTCAACAGTGTTTGTTGTATTGCATATGTTGTCTTCCAATTAGTTGTTCAGATTACCAGATATATAAATGCAAATTGCAAAAAGAAAGAAAAAAAGCGAAAAAGGTTATAAGAAATTAAGAAGAGAGAAAAATGAAAAGAGAAGACAAAAGACAAACAAACAAAACTTCAGCATTAACTGCTACTTTCCATAGGCCAGCAGAAATCCACAGTACAATCAACCAAAACATCCTACTTACATCCAAGACATATCTCTTTCCTCCACTCCCTCTCCTGTCCTTCTCATTTCAGTAATTCCTTCCTTTTGAACAGGTTCATTCACTTTTTACAGAACATGACCATTTTTAGTAATTTATTAATTAATTCACTTATTCAATAGATAATATTATACACCCAACATGTGTGAAATACTTGCAAGGCCTCATATCACAGAGAAAACTTGATTTCTACCCTCAAAGAATTTGCAGTGTATTTGAAAGGAGCTAGAGCATGGAAATGAAAACAGGTCAGGTGTGTAGAAGGTAGCTACATTCTCACTGCCATATATCAACTGGAAATTGTGTTGTGTTTAGAGATAGAATCTCTATTCTTGGGTGAGAATAGAGATTGCACAGTGTCTATATCCCATAGGAGAAGAAGGGCACATTTAGGTTGGCCTCTTGTATGGAACTGGGCATGCAGCTTTCTGAGCTACAGCTTGGAGCTTACTGGTACTTCCTCCCAAATAATATGCTTTCATCAGCCTTTCTTGCATTCCTAATGATCAATTAAAAAAACCATGATTAAATTTATTAGGGAAGAGTTCCTGTTTAAAAGAACATTTGGAAAATTCCTTCAATAAAATAGATCTTTCTATAAGTAATCACTTCTTATTTTTATAATTTTTTTGGAGTTCCTAAAATGTGTATACCAAAATTCATAGGTCTAATTGTAAGCAGAAATTGTACATACAAAACATAACTCCTCCTTTTCTCTTTCCTCAGCCTCTGGTTACTTCTACTTATCTAAGAATTTAAATACTGTATGCTAAGCAAATTATATAAATGGAAATAGAGGGGCTAGGGATTTGGCTTAGCAGTAGAATACTTGCCTAGCAAGCTGGAAGCCCTGAGTTAGGTCCTCGGCACCAAAACCAAAAACAAAGCAACAAATAAATGGAAACAGAATGTTCCTCTGTGGTTGTCTTATTATTACTTAGCATAATGTTTTCAAGGTTTATCTATTTTATAACAATTATCAGAATTTCATTCTTTTTAAGGCTAAGCAATATTTTATTGTATGTGTGCATCCTCAATATTTTGTTCATTTATCTATTGATTTCTGCTTGGGTTGCTTATTCCTTTTGGTTACTGTACTGCTATGAATATTAAGGCATACATATTCATTTGGGTGCCTGTTTTCATTTTGTAAGGATATAGGCTAGATCATATGGTTGTTTCATGTTTAACATTTTTAAGAACCAAAATGAACTGTTTTCCACACCAGCTGCAGCATAATGGTTAAGTGCAAAATATAACACATTGAACTAGTTTTGACTTTATTCAAATACATGATTCAGATATAAGGACAATCTTAGTTCATTTAATTAATTTTTGTTCCTAGTAATTGCACTCAGTAAATTTTATTACTAGGGAAAGGGGGGAGGGGAATAGAATTGGAAGAGACTTTTTTGCCCACATTTCTAATCTGAGCATTAACCATATGCATTTTGTACTTCATTTTGTTGCAATCAGCACTGAATCCATTCTGATTCATGTTTTCACCTGTTTATTTCTTTATTACTATCTTATGGCAGGAACCATAGACATAGATAATTTAATAGGAAATGTATTAAGTAAATATTTGTTACTAGGGCCATTCAGATAGCTCAGTGAACTAAAGTGCCTTCTTAAGCAGATGCAGGAACTGGGGTTTGATAATTGGCTTGCCGTGGCAGCCCTGCCCCTGGGACACACTGAGATGGCAAATGAGACTGGGCATGGTGTGCGCACCTGTAATCCCAATACTTGTAAAGCTGAAAACTACCACTCCAATCTCTGTAGTGAGACCCTATAGACCCTGTACTAAATATCTATCTATCTATCTATCTATCTATCTATCTATCTATCTATCTATCTGAATCAAATGATTACATATAATAAAACAGGTATCTGATATGTCTGCCAACATCTGTTTCTATTACAGAACATTAAGTTCAATGTTTCACTAACTATTCTTTCATTGGACAGTGACATATCACAGAAGCAAAGTTTTGGAAGGTAAAAGAAACTAGAAGGTTGACAGAGGATACTGCTAGAAATGATTAGCATGCCTACAGGTATGAGAAGCAGTTATCAGAAGGATCTGAATTATACTTAAATTGGGAAAATAGTTGGGTTTGGTGATGGATGAAGTCTGGACAGTGGATATAATTACAATTCTGCAATTATATGGAGATAAAAGGAAGGTAGAACTTTAAGGGAGCATGTAGGCACTTCTGCCTTCTAAGGATGAAACAAAGATGAACATGTGGTAGAAGAGGCAGATGCTCAAGGGTGTATGGGGTAATGAAGATAGATTCTAGGCCGAATATTAGCCTGTAAATTCAGATGAATGTTGGATCTGGTCTGCTGCAAATTTCTGTGTTACTTTTGGGTTTTGGTAAACAGAAAGTATAATAAATTTAAGGGTTTTTTTTGTGCACAATGAGATCAAGCACACAAAAAACTTATTAATGGATAAAACATAACAAATATTGATAATAGTTTTCTTTGGAATGCTGTCATGAATGAGTCCTTGGATATATTTTCTAAATATTGTGCAATGCATATGTCTTAGTTTTGAAGTCAGAAAGTTAATATTTTTCTCTGAAAGGTGAAATTTTGAAAGTTCACGTAGTATTGATTTGGATTTTTTTGGTCTAAGCCACAGAAAAGTGTTTAAACTAAATAAATCGGAAAGAAAATTCACTGGATAGAACTGGGTTAGTTAATGGGACCAGAGAGAGTGCAGAGAATGAGTAGGATTCCAAGCATCTCAAAGGGCAGCCCCTGGCTCATCCAGAGGCTCAAGAAAAATCCCATGAGGGTTTCTTGTTTTTGTTACCTCACTCTGCTCAGTATGGGAAGGAGAACTTCCAGTGCCCTAACCAGCATTGCCCCAACTCCCAGCAACTGCCCGAAGGTGAAGGGGAGGCCTGGTTTCCCAATTTTCACATCTCTAGCTATTTCACAGCTGAGGAAGTTGATATACTAGCACTAAATGAAGGTGGAATGCTAGAATTTTTATAAATCAATGACTTCTCTGTTGTATTTTATGAAAGACAGAATGTTATTGTACAGCTAATTGTTTTTAAAAGTGCAACAATGGTGTTCTAAATACACTAGTTTGATCACATTTGCCTCTTTTTATGTTCTTCTTAGAGCCCTGCAACCTGGTCTTCTTTAGTGTGCACTGTGGACACAGGTCCAGAGAATTATAGGGCAAGTAAGGAACAATTCTGGGGGAATTAGTTAATTGTGTTTTAGAAAGACATGCCATTTCATTCACTCACTTTTCAATCAAAGAACAGAAAGTCCAATATTTAATGCATTAAGTATAACAAAAACCTGGTTTAATGTTATATGATTACTAATTAAAATATTTTATGTTGACTTCCTAAAGGATTGAGGTAGGATTGCTATAGAAGATAGAGTGTGGCAAAGCCAGCTGGGAAAACAAGCAGGATCTGTCAGGTATTTGGCCAGGACAGGCCCAATAATGCCTAGGACCCTAAATACAGAACCTCTTGTAGGCTCCAACAAGATGTGCACAGCATAAAAGAGACAAGATGCCAAGCAGACCCCACTCTCATGAGCCTACACAGTGTCTCCTAGACTAAGATGTACTTTTAAAACTTTAGTTCTTTTTCTCTTGTTGAGCCTAAGTTCATTCTGCAGAGCTCATTTTTGCCTTATGACTTAAACCATCACTTTTTAAATAAATTTTTGGCATTGTTTTTTGTCCTGTCTCATCTGCTTTTTTGTCTGAGGTAAGAAGAACCTGGAATAAATTTAATCAGTGAGTATTTTCTAAAGAAACTACACAGTAACAGTGATATAGGATCTGCAACATTATATATGGGAAATAAACCAATTCCCAACCTGCTATATATCTGATATGCTGAATTTGTGTTCTTTAAAATCAAATTAGGAATTCTAAGGAACAATAATGGTTAAGAGTAGGAAATTACATTGAGAAAGAGACAGTTCCTGAGAGACAGGAGAGCATCCCCCATGGGTTGTGGTGAACCCCACTTCAGAGAGGAAGTTTTATAGAACAAAATGATGAGGTGGCAGAGGGTCCCTCCCATTCCCAAAACTAAAGGCCTCTTTAAAAAATCATGAGGTGGGCATGATGTGGGCTAAAGCTATGATCAATCAAAAAAAAATTACAAGTACAGCTGCTTAGGTAATATAGATCCAAATGGGAAAACAGGTCACATAGGAAGTGTACTTGGAAAGAACAAGCACCTTTTCAGGAAGGGATGGCTCCAGGGGTCTTGGTCACCCACTGAAGTAACTGACATCTGTTTGGACTTTACTAGACCAGGTGTCACCACTTATCCCTTGGAGAGGTATGTAGATCTGGTCATTCTGTCTTTATCTTGAGGCCTGTAAGTAGACAACCAGCAGTGCTGGTAGCAGAGAAGACAGAAAAAAATGTGGATCTAGCAGAGCAGAGAGGCAGAGAATGACACAGACAGAAAGAGAAGGGAGGTTGAAGGTGGGTAGAAGAGTAGAATAAGATGGATGTAGACACTGTAAGGCTTGTTCCACATGGCATCTCAGGTTACAAAGCTTTAGCATGTCTTACTGCATAGCCAGGCCAGTATCAGAGGAATATGCTTTACCTGTTTTCATTGTCATTTGAAAAACTCACGAACTTTTCAGGAATTAAAGCAATCAGTCATTTTTCAACCTCATATTATAAAAGCAGTGGCTGCAGCAGTCCTCAGGCAAAATATCACCTCACTTTTCTGCCCCAAATGGACCAGAACTTACTGGCTGAGGAAGTAATTGTGTAAAATATGATTACTTGTGTAAGAATTAACATAGTTTCTTCAAAGTAAAAGCAATACAACAAAAAAACTGGAAACCACAAACACGAAAACAAAATCCTGTAACTCCACAACCTATCAACTAACAGTATTTGGCAGAAATTAACTCCTAACATTTTTTTTTCATATAAATGAGTAAAATGAGGGCCAGCAAGATAGCTCAGTGGGCTAAGCGTCTGCTTGGGCAAGCACAGGGACCATGGTTCGATCCCTGTTCCTGCATGCCATGCCAGCCCCGCCCCTGGGGTACAAGGAGCCAGTGAGAGAATCCAGGTGACATGGTTCATGCCTATAATCCCAGCACTGGGGAGGCAGAGAACAGGAGGATCACCACAAGTCTGATCTGTGTAGTGAGACCCTGTACCAAAATTACAAATGAAAAAAAAAAACTATGTAAATGAGTAAAGTGCTTTATGTTATGAAACAGGTATTACACACACACAGTAGAAATTTCAAAAACAAAAGGGTAATTTTTAAAATGTAGCAGGTGTCCTTCCCACAAACACTTTGGAGTCCTGTAATGTGCCCCCACTGTGATGATTATTTTCTTCCACTAACAAGGAAATATGTGTGCATATATTCTTCTGTCAACACATTCAATTGTTGTAACATAGTAGCTACTGTGTATATTCTTACGCACTTTACTCCTTTCATTTCACAACATTCCTTGGAGATAAGTTCACATAGTGTCTTTAAAAGTTAGTATTATAATGTATTCATGCATTGACAAACACTCCTCATAATCATCATCCTTAATGCTTGTAAGATATTTCAGCAAATGATACATTCATTTCTTTAATAAATGTGTACAAAGCACCTGCTACATCTGCAGAGCACTAAGATAAAAAATATGGAACCATGGCAGAGTGGGAGAGAGTCAGCTACACAAGGAGTTACGGACAGTCTCTAAGTGCCACAGGAGGAGCACAGGTGATGTCAAGGGAGGAAAGGAAGGCGTGTTCAAACTAGTGAACGAAAATGCTGAAGGATAGGTAAGAAGAGTCAGTTCATAGACAAAGCAAGAAGAGCACCCCAGCAGGCAGGGGCCAGGAACAGTATGTGCAAGGACACAGTAATAGGAATGAGAACTGTGGTCTTTAACGTATGGCCACATCTTTGATATCAATAATGCCATGATGTTCAACTTGAAACCCATCTTTTTCTGCATTTTGTAGTATTTCCTTGGCTACAATCCCAGAAATGGGAATGCTAAATCACAATGTAGGAGCACTGTGACCTGCTACACACAACCAAATATCTTCCAAATAGATGAAGCCATTTCACAAGGACACCGGCAATGTCTGAGTAACATCAATGCTCATTATCTTCACTCCTTTATTGTTACCTTAACATTAGTAAGTAAATTTCTCCATATATTTGTTACTATTTTGATTTCTTATGTAGATTGTTTTCTATTTACACACAATAATTGAAATTCTGTATTTACTTTTTTTTTTTTTGTATTTAGTACAGGGTCTACAGGGTCTCACTATGTCGATCCGAATCGTAGTGATTCTCCTGTTTCAGCCTCTCAAGTGCTGGCATTACAGGCATGTGCCCCACCATGCCCAGTCTCAATTGCTGTCTCAGCATGCCCTGGGGGTGGGCTGGGGATTGAACCCGGCCACTGCACTCTACCTAAGCAGGCACTTTAATCCACTGAGCTATCTGGCCAGCCCTGAAATTCTGTATTTTCTTTAGCTGTTATTAATCCTACTCATACTACAGATATTCAGGCTTTTATTTTTCATACTTGTTGCCAATATACTTTTCTAGTTATCTTACATGAAAAAAAATTGACACAGGTTTTAAAGATATACCCAGTCATGGTCATTGATTATTTCTTTCTATTGCTTCTAAGTTGAAAATTACTTCTGTTGAGAAGTTCAACAGATATTCTGTTTTCTTGTTTGAATTTAAAATATATATTTAATTCATTAATCTGTCTAGAATTTTGTGTATGACCCCTCCCAATTTGCCAGTGAATTATACAAGCTTTCCCTTCTCTATTGATTTTTCCTTTTGATACTTTTTTTTTTCTCTCAGTTTTACATTCACAGTGTAATGGATGGGAAGACTCATACATTCTGGAATAGGCAGAACTGTGGAGACAGGAGAACCCCTGTTGCCAGGGGCTGTAGGAAGGGAGGAGTGCCAGATAGAGCAGGCAGATTTTCAGGACAGTGGAAACACTTTGTACACTACTTCCATGGTGGATACCAGCCTTACATACCTATGTAACCCCGTGGCATGTACAAGCTCCAAGAGTGTGCCCTAATATAAACATGAATTTTGGGCGATAATGATGGAGCAATCAATGGAGGTTCATCAACCATAGCAAATGTGCTACTCTGGTGGCGGATGTCCAACAAAGACTATACTTGTGTGCAGCCTGGGCATATGGGATGTATCTACTGATTTTTCTTTTTTTTATTTTATGGAAAAGGAAGTAAAGCAAAATTTCCTAACAGGAAAGGAGAATAACCATAGTTAATATATTGAGTATTGGTAATATATTGAGTATTGGTATCTTTAAAGCAGTTACTCAGTTTATAAGATTTGGGTACAAAAAAAGTTCTCTAAATGGTATTAGCATGAACTGATTTTTCTTTCAAAGATGAATCACATTTAGAGATCAACTAATTCCTCAACTGGAACCAGTTTCTAGTTCTCTTCCTGAACGTGTCTCCTCAGTTTAAAAGACCTTTCCTCTGACTTAGCCAGTATTCCTGCATCAATTTCTCTGTCTATGTATAGAAAGAACTACAACCTAGCACAAATAGGCTTAGGTAAAGCTTGTCAGGCTTTGCCCTTGATGGGGGAAATCTGCTACTGAAAGCAGACCTTGTTTTTTAAGCCTCAGAGAGGTGGTTGTAGCTAGTTTCTGGTGTTAGCCAGCGCCATCTTCTCTATGTGTGGGCTCACGTGGCTGCTTTCCTTTGGGAGTATGCTTGCCATTCCTCAATATAGCCTCAATTCCTCTGAAGGCCAGGTCCAGCTATCTCATATTGACTGCAGGAAAAAATAACTTCTTGCTTCACCAAAACTTGACTGACTTCATCAGCTAGCCAGCTTTTGAGAAAAGGGAGAAGCCCTTATCCAGGGTAACCGCGCGTGGTGATTCCCACTTACATACAACTGGGAAGCTCACTAAACAGGAAGATTTTGGAACCCAGTACACAATCGCCCCGATGCCGGAAAAAATTCCGGATTTCATGTTTTTCAAGATATTTAAAGTCCTAAGAAAATTCCCTTAAGTTTTCCTTCCTCTACAAGGCACTGGCATCTGCTTGGGCGACAAATGGGCACAACGGCTGTGGTGGGGCCCACAGCCACGGCCAGCCTTCCCCAGAGGTCGGGAGCCCACAGGGGCCGAGGGCACTCCGGGGAGAGTGGGGTGGGCGGGAAAGCCGACGGAGAGCCCGCGGAGTGGACAGGCGTTCGTCCAAATGGTACTCCTGGGCCACTGGTCCTCCCCTACCCACCGCGAGAACCAAACTCCCTCCTCCGCGGGCGCAAGCTGCGCCACCGCAGTGCCCTGGAGACCCCGCCCCCGCGCCTCCCGGCCCGCGTCCTCTGGCTGCCCAGCCCTGCGCTAGTCCCCTAGTCGGTACCGCTGCCGCCCACACGCTCCCGGACGCCCTTTCTCTGCCCTGTGCCTGGTGTTGAACAGAGGAACGACAGGTGAGCAAGGAGAACAGAAAGATGCGGAGCACAGTGCTCGCCCGGCCTAGCCCTGACGGTGGGCGGAGCTGCGGCCTGGGGGGCGGGGCGAGCAGCGGGTGGGCGGGGCCGCGGGCTTGGGGGCGGGCCCTCTGGTGGGAGGGGCGAGCGGCGGTGAAGGCCAAAGGCGTCCTATCCTGCCGCTCAGCTGCGCGACTGTCTGATTCCCGGACCCTGCGGACGCCACTCGCTCTGCGCAAGGCTCGGCTCGGCCCAGCTCGGCTCGGTCCGGCTCGGCTCGGTCCGGCCCGGCCCGGCCCGGCCCGGCCCGGCTCGGCTCGGCTCGGTTCGGCTCGACTCGGCTCGGCTCGGCTCGCGCCCCGGCGGCCTGGGCGCTCGAGGGCTGGAGCTGCGGGCGGCGCTAGCCGGTCGGATCCGAGCCTCGCCGGGCTGCTCCAGCCGGGCTCGGCTACACACTCTGGCCGCCGGGGCCGGAGCCCTCATGAGCCCGGACGATGTCCGGGAAGCACTACAAAGGTCCTGAAGTCAGTTGCTGCATTAAATACTTCATTTTTGGCTTCAATGTCATATTCTGGGTGAGTGAGCCCACAGCTTTCGCAGCTCCAGGGCGCCGCGGTCTTTCTAGGGAGCCAGCGGGAGCCGGCCAGGCCGGAGCTCAGGCGGCGAGAGGCGCAGGGCAGCCGCGGGGCTGGAGGCCGGGATGGGGCGGCCCGGGCACCGCCGGCTTCGTGCTAGTCCGGCACGCACGGACCCTGCGCCCTGCCCGGGACGCGCGGCTGCTCGCTGGATTCCCGGTGGGCGTGTGGGTGCGTGTGGGGTGCAGCGGTCCTTTCTGTCTGCGATTAATAACAAGTCGCGGGCAGTACAGGTTTCAGCGCGCTCGCGCCTCCGCCTCCTCCAGAGGAGTGACACAGCGGCTGGTTTTGTAAACCCTCGGGGAAACGCAGAGGGGAAGGTGCGTGAGGGAGCTCGCCGGCAGCCGGGACCCGGGCTGGGTCACAGGGCGGTGCTCTGCCCGGCCCCTCAGGGTCTGCTCGGCCACTAAGGTAATTCGGCTGGGACCCTGCTCTTTTGTTTTGATTCTTCGCGGGGATCTCACAGACGTTCAGCATCCAGACAAAGAGTTCTGAGCTAGGCGACAGGAATCGGCGGTTTGGGAGACAGGGATGTTTTCCTCCTCCGGCTTGTCCTGGCTCGCCCTCCCCCGCGCTGGGCACCCCTTCCTGGGAGGAAAGATGGAGGCGTCGGCTAGGGGTCTCCAAGTTGCGACTCGAGGTGGGGTAAACAATGATCCTATGGGGACTCGGCACAATGCACAGCGGTCTGAACACAGTGCATCTCTATTTGGTCTCCTTTGATTTTGGCTGTTTGCCATCTATTTGTGAGAACTGTTGTCATTTTTTCTACACTTTTACCGGGTTCTTTTCTCTTTTTTATAGGAGTGTTTTGTGTTGGTCAGGTGTGTCGTACGAAAGGAAATGGAAGGGATTGTTTTGGTTCAGCATATCTTCGGTCCTGGGGACTGATAAAGATTTGTGAGGTGGGCATTTGAATAGAGACCGTACCCAGCCGTTCACAGGCAGCGCTTTGGTGTGTGTGCTTGTTTGGATGTGAGTGTGTATGACTTGGGGAGAAGACACTCCACCCTTGGGTCCTCCTCACAGAAAAGTACAGCCTGAAGAAATTACTTTCTTTGCTTCCTTCCCTACCCTTTCTGGAAATGTTTAAAAGCAGTAGGTAGTCCTATTTCAGAGTGAGGTGTTCTGATTTTATTAGCGCTCGGTGACTTTGAGAGGTGAGGACTGCTGAATTGGGACTGGCCTTCGATGGGGGAGTGAATCTAGGCTTTTGGTTTCTGCTTCAACATTTCCAAAAGTTGCGCCACTAGGCTACAGGGCACCGAAAAAGCACCCAGGAGCTTTCTCTGCATTTTCATAGCAGGAAATGAAAGGATTTGGGCCTGCTTCCCTCATGGTTTGGTGTAATATTGTGAGAACGCAGAGGTAATTTAGCCTTATGGAAACCTTGAAGGAACTACAGACTACTCATAAGGAGTTTGGGAACAGAGGCGCATCTAGACTGATTTTGAAAAAATCTTTTTTTAGGGGAGGAGCAGTTTTGTTTGGAAATAGACTAAGGTTGAGGAACTGAAACAGCAGCCCCAGGCACAATTATTAAGGGGGTGCTGCTTGTGCTGGCCCTTCCTTACCTCACTTTATTTAGTGTATTTAATACAGGGGCTTACAGGGTCTCACTACACAGATCGAACTCATAGCTATTCATTTGTTTTCAGCCTCCCAAGTGCAGGAATTGCAGGTGTGCACCACCATGCCCAATCATCTTGGAGTACCCCAAGGGCGGGGCCAGCATGGCACCCCGGGACCCTGCATTTGCCCAAACACGCGCTTTAATCCACTAAGCTATCTTGCCGATGCCTTTTTTCTTAGTTTATACACACCCTTCTTCCTTCCTGTGCCCAGAGTTTTTTTGTGTGTACCACTACATACCTTTCCTATCCTGCTCTCTGTTCTGAATTTACCCATATTTAAATTTCAAGGTTTATCAGGGCCATGGTGGCTAGTGATGGTTAGCAAGAATATAACCCATTTTATTTGATTGAAGCAATTCAGACCAACATGTTTGTGACTGAAGAAGAGGAGTTAGCAACTTGGCAACCTGCTTCGAAAAGTTTCTTTTTGTCTCTAAAGTCACCACACTACCTATGATTGCTAGAGAAGGCTTCCTAATCCTTCAGTTTTACACTGATGACAAGAGTGTATCTGAAATTCCTAAAGAAATCTAGAAGTATAGCTCTGGAAGAATAAAATTGAACATTCATTGGTGCCAGTGCTGACAGTCTGGCTCTTACTGGATCCTTACAACCCCAAGAGTTAGTGGTACAACCAAAACTTTATAATTGTAGCTCACAAGTCTGTGATTTGGCCAGGGTCATCTGAGCAAGTCTTATTTGAGGTCTTTGATGCAATTCTTTGTTAGTTAACTGCCCTGTGCCTCAGTTTCTCATTACAGTCAAGAATTGGTGGAGCTGTAAAGTTCTTCCTGCCTCTGACAAAGACTGTGTTGAATTCTAGTATGCTGGGAAAAAAATACAAGAGTTGGGTACTTATATATACTGGAAATAGTGTATATTACTCTGGGGCATTACTAAAATACAGACTTTAGTTCTTAGTGAGTTGACTAAAGACCAAGTTTAATACTTTATTTCTAAATTATGGAAAAAAAGTACTTTCATTTCTTCCTCAAAGATCTTTTTATTAAAAAAAACCTTTCACTAACTTCTTAGTTTGTTTAGTTATTGGTATAATATGCTTGCTTCTTTTTCTACACTGTGAATCTCAAATGTAGGCCCGTGAATCATGACATATATATTTATTATTAGAATTACAGTTTCATGTGTAAAATCTGAGCCCTTTTATATAACAGTTGTACTGATATTCTGAGTAGCAAAGTCAACAGATTCCTTTCACATTAATTATCACAGGATGGTGGGGGAAAACTTTTATTTTCTCTATTACATTTTGGAAAAACTCAAGACAGAGGAAATTGATTCAAATGGTGTTATGCAATTATATTTTTCAGAAAACCTAATGTTGCTTTGGGGTGGAAGAAGGAAAAGTTACTAAATTCTTATATTCCATTAACCATCATCAATAGATGTTTTAGAGCCTGGCTTTGATACTGAACTGTTTCAGTAGGTTGGTAGTAAATTAATATCAATAGTCTGGTTATTTGTTGCTGCATAACACCCTTGGCCAAGCTCATCAGGGTGACTTCTTGGTGCAGTTTGAAGGAGAAATGGTTGAGGCTGGAGTTACCTGAATGTTCTTGGGGTGGGTTGTCTGAAATGCTGCTCTATCAGGACTGGTGGATGATGCTCATGCCAGGCTTAGACATAGTGGCTGGCTAGAACACCTTTGTATGGTTTCTTCCTGTCTCAGAGACTGGAAAATGTAGCTACTGGCCAATTAGCTCAGTGTCACTGTCATTTGATTCATTGGTTAAAATGTGCATAGACATTCTCAGCTTCAAGGAACTGGAGAAATGGATTCTCTTGATGGGCAGGTGTCAAGGTGAAATTCTAGAGATCAGGTTGGAAAATACAATATTTCTCTATCCCTTAATTTCTCATTCATAAAGGAAGGTAACATTGTCTAACAGTTACACTTTGAAGGATTTATGAAAATAAATGCTACTCAGCATAGTGTTTCAATATTTGCCAAATTGTGAGTAATCATTGTCTCTAGATACCATACTAGTTCCTTCTTGGGCTACAGAATTTCCAGAATGCTGTAGTCTGGTACCTTAGCATCATTACAGTTAGGTGATAATAATACCTCCAGAGAAGGTGAGAGAAATGGATGCATCAGATTTCATTGTGACTTACTAGAAAAAAGTTCTCATAATTCAGTGGAAGTTTGAAGGAGTTGGGGGAGAATAAAGGCATTTTTCTGATCTCTCCTATACCAGAAATATCAACAGTCTTGAAAACCTGAGGCCAAATTTCCTTTTTGTTGTATATTCAAATATTACATTGTTATAGGATTATCCAGAGTTTATGGCACAACGTTGTATCTGATTTGCTTCTACAGGGCTTAAATTCAGAGAGGAGGGAGATTTAGGGCATGGGGGGGGCATCGAGTAGCAAGCCTTATCTTATGATTCACTATAAATTGCAAGATGTTCTGGAATGATGATATATCAGCAGTTTATAAGTCATAATTTTTGTTTTAATTTCCTAGACATCTGTTAGCTTCAGTGGCAACCATATGGAAGTCTAAATTGCCTTTTGAATTACAGTGAGGTGGTAGGAAGAAAGCTAAATATGGTTATGGAAGTGTTGTGTGGGAAAAGTGTAAGAAAGGTAAATAGACCTCAGTGAGGAAGGTAACAACATTGACTTGCTCCTCCTGACCACTCCTTTGTGGGGCTATGAGAAGGTGCCAGAGCATTCACCCTTCATGGTTTCTTGATGAGGGAAATGATGTCAAAGGGAAATGTTGAAGAACCAAATAATATTCTCCTCCACCCATGGAATTGGACAGGTACAGTCATTTAAATGGGCCATTTTGTCCTAAAGTCTGCAGTAATAGGTAGTCCCTGGCAAGAGGTGAAAGCAATGTGTTATTTCTGTTTTCATCCTTTTTTTTTTGTTTTGAGAAGGGGTCTTGCCATATTACTCAGGCTGATCACAAATCTTGGGTTCAAGCAGTTCTCCTCTCTTAGCCTCCCAAGTAGATGGGATAACAAACAAGTATGTGCAATATGGATTTTTAAAAAAATTATTTATTTATTTATTTTTATTTTTTTTTGTGTGTGTGGCCAGCTCAGCCCACCAGGGGGCGGGGCTGGCTGGCATGTGGTGCTGGGGGATTGAGCCGTGGTCCCTGTGCTTCGCTAAGCTTGTTCTAAGTAGGTGCTTTAGACCACTGAGCCATCTCACCAGCCCTGCAATATGGATCTTAAACAGAGCTTTACCATTGTCTTTTTTCTAAGCATCTCAAAGTGTCTTGTGGCATATTATAACTCTGACTGATAAAGGAACTGGAGCATAGAGATGTAATTTGACTTTACCTGCATTGAAGAGACTATTAGGTTCACTTTTGGAGTGTTTGAGTATCTTTGGTAACTGTAGCCCAGGATTCTTGGCTTGAAATTTACCTTAAAAGATGCTTATTATTCTAAAATAAAACATTAAGTAAGTCATTCTGTTCATAATTGAAAAGTGATAAAATTTTTGCATATGCCACAATTAACACCACCCACAAGCACAAAAATATTAGGATGAAGTTGTGTTAGTCAGCTTTCCTCTTGCTGGAACTCAGTATACAACACACAATTTGAAGATGTTTAATTTTAGTTCACAGTTTTGGGGAGTTCAGTCCACAGTATGCTGGTTTGGTGTCAGAAGAATCATTGTGGAAGAGTGTGGCAAAGTGAAGTGAAGGGGAGAGAGAGGGGAAAGGGGAGAGGAGGGAGAAGGAGGGGGAGGGGAAGGAAACCTTGGCTCAATTGTGACCATGTGATGTTCAGAATCCTGTACTACTCTATTTTCTAAAATACAGCTTATTAGGGCCAGCCAAATAGCTCAGTGGATTAAAGAGCAGGGGCTGGGGGTTGGATCTCCAGGCCTGCTGTGCTGGCCCTGCCCCCCAGGGCGCACTGAGATGGCAGTTGAGACTGGGCATGGTGGCGTGTGCCTGCAATTCCGGTTCTTGGGAGGCTGGTGACTGGAGAATAGAGTAGGGATCGTAGTTGAAGAGGAATGGGAAAGGGACCATACATACTAACCAGGACCAGCCCAGACATACCCAGGAGAGTGCTGTACTAATCTGCTAAGCATTTCTTCATCTAGTGAAATTGACCAGGATTAACACTCACAAAAATGTTCTTAAATAATATGATAGAATAATATTATGTGTAGTGGTCCCTCACTCATTGCAGAGGTTATATTCCAGATACACCTGTGTCACTTATCATGAAAATCAGCGAAGTAGTGACATTATATTTATTTTGGTATTTATATATATTTTAAGACTTTATAAACCCCACACTGTTATAAATCTTTCCCACACTTTTAAAAACACTTCTAATGTTTTTTTAAAATTCATAAACCTATGGAATTTTAACAGCATATGTATACTGTGTGGTACTCAAAATCCTGTGATATGGAGAAAAATCCACAATAAATAATTTAAATTAATTTTGAAAACCCTGGAAACAGTGAGTCTGTGAAAATTGAACCTCAAAATAGTGAGAGACTACTGTAGTGTATTGAAAATTTATCAGTGAAAGTTCAAGTATTAAAGAGGATATTCTTGAGTCACATGCTTCTTTCTACATACAGTACTGATGACTATCTTAAATTTCTTACTTCAAACTTCCTGAATCACCATACTTAATTGGGTTCCAAGGGTCTCCTGTGTAGGTTCTTTCAGGCATTTTCATAAAAAAATTACACATTGTCTAAAACATAGTAATGTTTAATAAGTTTGTTTTATAAATGGATTACAGAATTGTTAAAAAGTAAATGGGAATCATCTCTGACTGCCTAGGAAAATGCTTCTATAAGATATCCTACAGCCTTCTAAAGGCTGAATCTGTTTCTGGACTGCTGTAATCATTGTAGTTTCACCTATCCTCAAACTAGATATGATCTTTCTCCTTGTAACTTGCATTTATCTATGCTATTTTTGTTGATTTTTAATTTTTACTTTGAAACATACTTCACACTGTAGGGATCTGTTGGTCTCTTGACATGATCTGGGGAGAAAGGACAGCAGGAATGAGGAAAAGACAGACAAGGTAAGAGTTGGGTCAGATAGTGGCCAGCTGCCTGGTTGGCAAGAAGACCCTCAAACCATAGTGGGAGTGTTTATACCTTTCCAAATTTACAAGACACAATGATACCTAATGTCTAATAGCCAACAATGTCCAGGCGGGATGTTTTTCTGAAGACTGAGGTAGCTTAACTGCATTAGGCAATGAATGAAGCCTCATCCTGCCTCCTACATATGATCAATTTCCAGCTTTGGCAGCCCCAACATGTATCTATAAAAAAATTACAAGTGGTACACAGAATTGTTTTAATCCTGAGTTGTTTGAAGCAGAGTTGCTAGCATCAAACAAACACTTGAATGTGTATTTCCCATAAAATAGGCTATTCTATTAAGCTGGAAAAATCATATTGATGCATACAGTCCTTGGCCTTCATTCTTTTTCTTCATTGTTCCAGTAATGTCTTAACACAGAATCCAGGTCAAAGCTACGCATTGTATTTAGTTATCTCTTTTTAGTTTCTTTTACACCTTCACTGCCATGATCTTGATGCTTTTGAAGATTGTAGACCAGTTATTGTGTAGAATGTCCTTCAATTTGGATTTGTCTGTCATTTCCTGAAGTTTAGATTCAGGCCATACATATTTTTGGCAGGAATAGTTCAAAAGTGTGCTATGTGTCAGATGGTACTGATTTCTCTTTGCCCAACTGAGGTGATTATTACTTGATTAATGTATTTTCTGTGTCATATTATTACTTTTTTTGTAATGTATAAATGTTTTGTGGTACAGTAATTTGGAATTATGTAAATAGCCAATTTCCCATCAGATTTTTAATTAGTTAATTAGCATAACAGTCTATGGGTTTCCTTTTTTTGTTTTGGTTTTTTGAGGAAAGGTCTCACTATGTAGTTCAGTCAGGCCTTGAACTTTGCAGTCTAGATTGACATCAAATTTAAGGTGATCCTCCTGCCTCAGCCTTTGAAGTGTTGAGATTACAGGTGCATGCCACCATGCCTGACAGCTCTATTTTCAGTATGTTTTCACCTGTTATTCTTAGTACAGTACTTTGAGATTTAAACTGGGTCTAGCTGTGTCCACTGGCGTCATTTAGCTGGCTCTGGGGCTCCTTACCTCTCAGTAGTAGAACAAGGTGTTTCAAGCTCATCTTGTGACCTAGTTTCCAAGGAGCTTTGGTTCCTTTGGGTGGAGAAGATATTTAGAAGCCAAGATTTGGTTCCTTAGTGTGCTCATTGCTATTACAAGTACAGTGAAATGCACACATGCATTTATAAACATTTGCATTTGGGTTTATATTTTAAAAATATATAAATTGACAGTGATACTGAAAATTCCTGGTATCAGAGGGTTTAGTCTAATTTTTTCCTTTTCCACATTACTCCCTTCTTTGATGTGAAATTCCTGTTCCTATTCTTACTATACTTGATAAATCTCCTCAAACATGACAGGCTACTGCCCTTCCTAAGGATTGCCCTCCTTAGCTGTCTGTGCTTCCTGCTTGTCAGCCTGTGTTTGGGCACCTGTCTGATGATGTTCCCTGCTCTAGGCTTCTCAGTCTATTCCTTGCAGTGAGGCCTCCCTCTCTTATCCCATTCTTAGTTTAACTCCCTTCATTATTGTCCTTCCTAACTGAAAACAAGTTAGCCATGTCATTGCTAAACCTTTTTCTTTACAAATCCTTAGCTCCTCCATGTATTTCATATACCATTTCTTATATTTTAAAGAAGGTACATTTTTATTTTTTAAATTTTATTGTTATATTTTTGTAGTATGTAATAATCACATTTATTTAGAGGATTTGTAAATATCTATCACATCTTGATCATTTTGATCCACCTCCCCACTTTTTCTTTCCCCTGACTTCCTTCCAGATACCTGTAGTGGGGAACCTATGGTATGTGTGTAGTTTCTCTTTTAAGACAAAAGGTGTTAATGTACGAGTTTTTTTTCTAAACTAAAACCTCAGTATTCAGGTTTAATTACAACATTTTTTGCCATAAATAAGTGGGTTTTGGGTTGCACTTGTCTTTGAAAGGTTTGGGTTTTGGGCACTTGTCTTTGAAAGGTTTGCCAATCACAGCTTTTTGTTCTTTGTTCTGGCCATGGTGCTCTGCCTGCAGTCCCTTTTGGGTAGCTCCCCTAGCACAACAGCCAACAAATTCTCCCCAGTGTTCCAGCATCCAGAGGGCAGTGGGCTGTCATTTTTGACCTCTCAAAGCTCTCTGCTTTGCCTGGAGGCAGAATGTAGCTGTGAGTGAAGTTACTCTTGCATATCAGAGAGCCATTCTCAGTTGCTCATCTAGAAAACAATGTTAGATGGTACATGTGAAAGAGCTTTGTAATGGATCTCTTGATGGAAATGTTAGTTTCTAACAGGCTAAACTGTGTAGGCTTTTGCTGGCAGTGAGGGAATATTGTTAACTCTGTTGAATTTCTATTGAAATAAAACCACCTCTTTTTCAAATAAACAGAAGTCTATCCTAAATTAAGTCTTAATCAGAAACCTTAACCTTCCGATTAATGACTTCCATTTAGGTTTTTACTACTTCTGGTGGTTGATACATTGTGTCAATGTGAGAAGTTTAGAAGTTTAATTAAGTGACTCAGCGGGGAGCCAAGATTGTTACTTTGTAAACATCCTCATCTTGTGCAAGAGGAGAAGAGGAGGGCATGGACATTGTGTGAGTTTTACAGCCCCACCCCAGGGTAGCCTGCTTATAATATAAGGAAAGGAGAGAAGCTGCAGCTGCTGCTCCTACCTTTGTTCTTTGCTATTTTCTAATGCCAAGAACTGGTACCCTCTTCCATGTGCTACTCTGCCTTGGAGAAAGCCGAGTATGGACTGAAACTTTCACAAACTGTGAGCTAAATAAACCTTTCCTTCCTTAATTTTGATGTCGGGTATTTTGTCCCAGAAATGAGAGAAGGGTAACTGAGACAGAATTTGGCACTCAGAGGTGGTGTGTTTGCTGTGACTGTCTGACCATGTCGTTCAAGAAAGCTTTTAGGAATGGCTTATGGGAAGAGATAGGGAAGTTTTGGAGGTGTTGCCTGACAGAGAAGTGCTGAAATGCCTTCAGCTGTTCTGTATGGAAGATTCTGGTCAGAGCTCAGAAGACCAGAATGCTGATAGAAATCCTGCTCATAAAGACCAGGCTGTGGAGGTGTCTGCTGGGAAGGACTGCATTGGTTGTTGGACTCCAGAAGATGTGTGTGTTATGGCTTGGCAGAACGTTTGTCTGCATTTTGCTCATGTCCTTCTAGAGACTGCCTGAGACTGAGATTAAGTGTGGAGGAGTAGTTAATCTGGCAAAATAAATTTCAAGGAAGTCAAATGTTGAGGCAGTAACATGGCTATTGTTGGGGGCTTTTAGTCAGATTTATGTTGAGAATGAAGAGCAAAGAGCCCAGAGGGATGATTTAAAACGTTGCGAGTTTGGCTAAAAAAGAAGTGCCAGGAAGGCTGTGTACTGCAGAGATAGAACTGAGATCTCAATTGCCCAGGAGGAACAGGAGAATACAAAAGATGTCTTGAGGGCATCACAGGAGGTGGCAATGCTATGCCCTTTGCAGCCTCAGAACTGCAAAAAGATGAGGGACTTTGCTATGAGGAAAAAGCCACAGACCGCCATGTTCCAGAATGGAGGCAGCAACCACACCATATTCCAGAATTGAGGCAGCACCTCTACCAGGTTCCAGAATGGTGGTGGCATAGAGAATTTGTTCTTTGGAATCAGGGTTGGAACGTGCATTGATTCAGGCACTCAATGCCTACAGCCAAGAGAGAAGAAAATGGGGCTATTGTTCTAGCTTGGCATCATCTAGGTGGCAGTAGTTTTAGGTACATGCAGAATGTGGAAATTTTGAGGTTAAGAAAGCTTCCACCTAGATTTCAGAAGGGAGGCCAAACAGTGTGCCCCTGGGAGGGCAGTGTGTAAAGCTGTGAGTGAGAAGCCTATTCAGTGGAAACCCCAGAAGTCTGGAAAAGCCAGGAACATAGATTATCTGAGAAAAGTTGCAAGGATGGAGTAAAGCCAGCCCCAGAGAAAAGCCATGGGAGTTATAACCAGCACCAGTGCCATAGGGCTGGAGCCACATGGAGCTCACAGTTTGCCACAGATTGCCTTGGTTGTTGACCATGGAACTACAGGATTTAATTAATGTTTTCCCTGAGGGATTTAGGACTAGCTTTGGTCCCAATACTTTGTATCCTGCTGTTTGTATCTTTTAGAATGGTAATTTTTTTTTTTTTTTTTTGTGCCATTAAATGTTGGAAATGTTTAACTTTTCATTTATACAGGGACTTGTAGCTAAGAGTCTGCCTGACATCTCAGAGGAGACTTTGGACTTGGACTTTTCAGCAATGCTGAAACTGTGAAGACTTTGGCATCTCTTGCAGATAGACTAAGTGCCTTTACATAAAGGGATGTGCATGAGTCTTTAGGGTGCCTGGGGGCAGAATGTTATGGTTCTCGTGTAATGTAATGTTGATAGACAATAGTGATTCATAAGGATTGTTTAAGCTGTGTTATAATGTCCAAGTTGTGAAATGTTAAGAATAAGCATGTCTTTGTAATGGGAAACTGGTTTAATGAAATGTATCTGGTTGTCTAGTTGACAAGGGGTGGATTGTACCAAGTTGACAAGGGAGATGGTTAATAGATTGTGTCAACTTGAGAAGTTTAGAAGTTTACTCAGCAGGGGGCCAGGATTTTTACTTTGTAAACATCCTCATCCTATGAAGAGGAGGGCATGGACACTGTGTGAATTCTACACCCCCCCACATCTGGATAGCCTGCTTATAATATAAGGAGAGAGGCAGTTACTGCTGCTCCTTCTTTTGTTCTTTGCTGTTTTCTGCCACCATGAACTGCTGCCCTCTGCCATGTGCCACTGTGCCATAGAACCAGTCAAGTATGAACTAAAACCTCCACAAACTGAGCTAAATAAACTTTCTTAATTGTGGATGTTGGATATTTTGTCCCAGCAAACAGATAGTACTGCATATTTCTCCTACTTAAATGCTTTATCCAGTCCTGGTGGTTTTCAGCCCATAGTACTAAGCTTCTGGGAAGGGTGTGGAGGAAAGAAGGCATCTCTGACCTCTCTTACCTCAAGCGAATCTTGCCCATTTAAATTTTGTAATTTTGGGTCCTGTGATGTGTTTTGCTTGGAAAGAGTGTTATGTTAGTAAGCTTTCTGTCACTGGGACCAGATTCTTGGATTAGTTACCAGATTCTTGGATTAGTTGAAAAGGAAGAAAAGTTTACTTTGGCTCACAGTTTGAGTCCATGGTCACTAGGCCTGTGGTTGCCATAGCAGGGGTGCCTGTTGAACAAAGCTGCTCACCTTGTCGTAGTTGGAAAGCAGAGAGAGGGAGGAATTAGCCAGGTTCCTATATTGTTGTGAAGGTCATTCACAGTCACCTCATTCCTGTAAGGAGCCTTTACTACTTAAAGGTTCTATTACCTCCCAGTAGTGCCATAGGCTGGTACCTAAGTCCTTAATAAATTGGTCTTTGTGGGGAGTACTTCCAAACCATGACAAAATTTCTGTTTAAGGAAAGAAAAAGGAAGCCTTTATATATTTTTGAATCTTGATAAGAAAGTATATTTAAAATATTTTACTGCTTGTATGGAATTTTTAGTCTGACTCACTTCATGCAGGGAAGTCCCTGTCACTAACTCAAGGTGATTTATGTATGATTCATTGATATTTCATCCCTTTGTAGTCATATTAATAAGTTAAAAAACCTCAGTCTTCCCACTGTGGCATCTGATTGAGTAGGCCCATGTAGGGTGGAATTGGTGGGTGTTTTTTTTTAAGTCCTACAGGAAATTCAGGTGGGAGGCCAAGGTTGAAATGCTCTGACTTGTATTTCTTGGGGACATGTGATTTCCCCCGTCTTTTCATGGAAGGTATAGAGCATGATCAAAAACCAGCACATGAAGCTGGGGTTTACTATAAGAAAAAAAGACTCTATTTAATGACTTTTAATCCAAAGTTATCAGTTTATTTTTAAACCTCAAACATAATAGGAAAATCTCTTTAAAGGGAACTTTTTTATATTCTATAATTCATACACCAACAATTAGCATCCTATGGGAATAGAAACTGGTTATCCTGTTGACAGGCTAATGAAGAACTGAATTTTCTGTCTTGGGCCGTGGTGGCCTGTCTTCATTGCACACTTCGGTGCAGATGACTGGCTCTGACCACTGACACTGGACAGAACACATACACCGTTTTCCCCTGAAAATCTCCTGCACTGTCTTTTGCTGCCTTTCCTTTTTCCTTCAGTTTCTCTGGGTTTCTATTGAGGCTTAGCCCTGGAGGGAGAGGCTTTTTGGTTGTACCCTGCTAGAGATGACTCTGCTCTAAAGCTGTGGAAGAGACATTTGTTTTCCCAGACCCAAATTTGCCAGTACTGTTATCAAAAAAGGGTAACAGCAAAAATCAAAGAGAAGGCTCAAACATGACTATTGGTCAGTTTTCTTTAGAAAGGTTTCAATGCACACTAGCATGTGCATGAGTTTTCCCATTATTTTTTTCTCTCTCTCCTCCCTTTTTCTGTCCTTCCTACTGTTCTTCCTTCCACTTTCCTCTTTAGAAAGTTAGGTTTTGATTATGTCTGACTTCCTAAAGTGGAAGTCTTTTGAAAGAAAAAGTATGTTTCAATAAAAATTTATATTTTTCTGAGGCATCTACTGAGGTTACCATCACCTACTAAAAACAAAAACAACAGAAGAAGCAAAATGGCATTTAAGCCCCATGGTTATTCTTGTAATATGCCTGTAATATATGTGTACAGAACGGTTAATTATAAATTGTAAGGTCTAATTTTTAAGTAATATAATCACTAACTCAGTAACAGAATAGTGTTTGGAAAAGGATGCAAAACATTTTAACTCCCCTACTGAAGATATATAGTGATGTTCTATATCGATTCCAGCTTTTATTTACTATTTAGAAATGTATTATAAGACACAGGGCTCTTATACTTGTCGAATTTTTTTCCAAATTACACTTAGCACAAAGGCTTGAATTTCTAAAAATCTGGAGGGAACAGCTGGTGCTCTAATAAATATTCAGGCCAGCTATTTTAATGCTTTGTACTCAATTAAGTCTTCCTAACAAAGGAGGAATGTTTGACTTAAGCATTTCTCAAAGTAAAATGTTTGTTTTCAACAGAAATTTTCCTTAGTGCTAAAACTCTCACAAAAGCAGTCTTAAAACTTCATTCTGCCAAGTAAGTAATTCACTTTTTCCCCCATAATTTTATTGAGAGACAAATAGCAATGAGACAGTTTCAAATCAAATTGGTGTGACAGTTTCAATAATTAACACATTGCATACTCTCTTCCTAGTGGCTATTTGCTGTACAAGATGCAGACATGATATCCTATTTACAAACACTATTAGAACAAATCCCTCTTCAGTGAATTAGGAGAATGTAGGGGCGCGGCGGGGAGGAGCGGGCAGGGCAGGGCCAGCGTGCTCCCAGTGGACTGAGCTCGAACGGCCTCGGCACCCTGACCGCTCTGTTCCACTCTGCTCCGCTCCACTACGATCCATTGACAAAAATGTCCAGCCCTACAGAGACGGAGCAGTGCATCGAGTCCCTGATTGCTGTTTTCCAGAGGTATGCTGGAAAGGATGGAAACAGCGACACATTCTCCAAGACAGAGTTCCTGACGTTCATGAATAAAGAACTGGGCACTTTCACAAAGAACCAGAAGGACCCTGGTGTTCTTGACCACATGATGAAGAAGCTGGACCTCAACAGTGTTGGGCAGCTAGATTTCCAAGAATTTCTTAACCTTATTGGTGGCTTAGCTGATGCTTGCCATTCCTCCTTCCTGTCAGCCCAGAAGCATGTCTGAAGGCCCCTGGGCCTGGCCTTACACCTTCCCCTGCCAGATACTCCGATATCACCTCTTTCTGGCCCACACAGGCCTTGAGCTGAGCCCACCACCACCCCACGTAGCCCCTTCTGCTGGGAGTAATAAAACCAGATTTTTT
>NW_004524701.1:7726159-7747776 GCF_000260255.1 Octodon degus | reverse complement strand
CCCATTATCTTCTTGTATGTACAGAGCACAAACTCAATGGCACATCCTGGAGGGAGTTATGTCTTAAGGACTCCCACATTTGTAGCCCATGTAATTTCATCTTAGTCTATTCCCGCCAGTCACAGCTAGTAATGAGAGGATCTAAGAAGGCTGGATGGACCTGTGATTGCCCATGTTGTCTTCAGACTACTTGAAACATTCAGTGGTATGATCAGGAAGCATGCTTGAACAAGAATAGTTCTCAGAAATAGCCATACTGGAGAGATAGCTTAGCAGCATAAGCGCTTGGCAAGTACAAGGTCCTGAGTTTGATCCGTAGCTCTCCATCAGTAGAGGCTTCAGTTCATAGTTGGTTGGCTCCAAGGCAGCACTGCTAGCGTGGCAGAGGGGCAACAGTTTGTGGCAGGCTGACCAGAGAAGGCAGTGAGGAAGTTTTTAGAGGATGCAATTCCTAGTTGGCTGACTCCAAAGCAGAAAGGGTATGGCTGCAGGGCCTGTTGGCCTTAGATCCTGGCTTGTCTCCATAGCACCATGAGTGGAGCTCAACTTCTCTCCCATATTGCAGTGGTCTTGAATAGTCTCCTTGTCATTTTGACAAGTGTCAGGGTAGTTTCTCTTTAAGGCTGTCTGTACCCTCAAACTTTTGCACATGGATTCTCCTTTTCCATACACTCTTCATCCTCTACTAACTGCTGGTGATGTCAGTGTTGAGTCAGTTACTGGAGGTTTCAGTCCATACTCAGCTGGCTCAAGGTAGAGACACATGGCACTTGGCGGAACAACCTTTCATTGCTGAGGCAAAGAGCAAGAGCGAAGGGAGCCTAATTAATATTATTTAAACTGTATGTATGTATGTATGTATGTATGCACACATGCATGTATTTTGTACAGGGTCTCACTACACAGCTAGGGCTCACAGTGATCCTCCTGTTTTCAGCTGGGATTTTAGGTGTGTGCCACCTCTCCCAGCTCAGTGGCCAGCGCAGTGTGCCTGGGGCAGGGCTGGCACTGCATGTGATGCTGTGGGTTGAAGCCCCAGTCCCTGTGCTTGCCTAAGCAGGCACTTAGTCTGCTGAGCTATCTCGCTGGTCCCTAATTGGTATTATTAATAGGAATATTAATACTAAAATTTAACTTTTGACACAAGGATGAGAGGACATAGTATGTGTAAACTACTTGAAATAGTCTTTAGTTCTTAGCAATTATTACTGTATTTTCAACAACCATCATATCTTTTGGTTGGCTGCTTGGTTGTCCTTAACTTCCTTCAGAACCATTAAAACAGTCTTATACTGGAACATACATTTTTTGTTCACTGTAGTGTTCTGCCCACATAAGTACATTTTCAAAATAAGGAAAGGAGAAAAAGATCTAATAAATGTTCACAATGTTCTTTTCATTTTCTGTGAATGGCATATAATTCTTATAATAGAAACCAGACCATGATTTCACTGCTATTGTTTGTTGTTAATTTTTTCATTTTTCTTTACCCAGTTAGATTCACTCTTCATTATGTTCTTCACAAAACCATACTGTCTTGTATTACTACTTTGTGCTGGGGAAATGAGCTTTGCATGTTAGCTCTGGTGTTAGGCCTAATACCTGGTGTGGATGGGTGGATAGAAATATTAAGAGCTGTTAAATGTGGACATTTTGGAGTTGTCTTGAATGTTGTATTTTTAGATTTTTATGATATCATGAATCCTTTGTATTTTGGTCATAGTTTTCCTCTGTCATAGACAGTCTTTCATTTAGAAAGGGGAGTATGCCTGTTGATTCAGAACTAGTGTTTTGGTTGGGACTATCTGGGTTTGACTAAATGGGCCATCCATCATGATGAATGAGTGACTGCTGGGATGCAGAGTGCTTGTGCTTTTTTGCCCCAGTACTGTCACCTGGTGCAGAAGATAAAAGGTGTCCTATTTCTGAACATAATCTTTTTCAACTGGGCTCTGCTTTAGGAAAAAAGGCCAACATGTACTAAAGTAGTAGGACCCTATTAATTTAGCATACCTTGACCCTGCTTGCCACTTTTTGTGTCTGGAGGATTGAGTCCCACCTGATGTTCTAAAGCCCAGAGTCCCAGAGGAAAACTCTTTTGCTATTCTAGAGGTTCTCAGGTATTGGATGCTGCTGTAGCCTCCAGTTTAAAATGTATATTCAGGTATGGTTGGTGAGTAGGCCAGAGATGGTGGCCCTAAACTTGCTTCTAGCTGATGCCATTGTTTCTGGTCACACTGATCTTTTAAGTTTTAAACTCATTTTCTTCTAAATGGACTTCATTAAATATATTATTTAAAAAGGAAAATTTAAATAATTATTACTCAGATGCATACAGTGACAATGATATGACTTTTTAACTTCTAGGCAGTTATGGTACCTGCTTGCATTCCCAAGTCTGAGTCTTGTTTTCTTTGTTACGCTGGAGGTAAACAAGGGTACTGAGGATTTGACATTCTGGCATCACATTGAGACTTTCTTCTTGACCAGAACAGAGGGTTAAAGAGTGTTAAAAGGAAATGACTTTCTTATTGAAGATTATTAAGTGCTGTATTGTAAAACTATCTCTTCTGGCCCTGCAGATCAGTAGGAATCTTACATTGGAAAGCACTGCCCTTAAGTAACTGTGGAAGGTGTGTATTTATAAGCTGAAACCAGCTTGGGGGATGCTAGAGCTTCTAGAGATAAATTGGTTGGAATGATGTGTGTAAATATTCACTTACTCTACCCTCTGTTTCATAAGGGAAGAGGGGCACTCTCCATTTCTGAAAATTTGCAAACTCAGACCCATTTTAGGTATGAGAAGATCATCTTGATAATTGCATCTTCAGGCTAACAAAAAGTGAACCTTAAATGCTACGAAATCTGTCTCTGTGGACCTCTTCCTCTTCTCCTTCAGGTTACTGTTACTCAGGTTCAACTTTGGAATGAGTCCTTTATTTCAATTTTAGAAAAGGGCACTTTATGGTTTTATACTCTAAAAACAATACAGCCACAATTTTTTTTTTTTTTTTTTTTTTTGCGGAACCGGGGATTGAACTCAGGCCCTTGCCCTTGTCAGGCAAGCACTTATTCTACTGAGCCATCTCCCCAGCCCCACAATAATTTTTTTTAAGGAAAAGAAAGTTATCACAATCCCAACAATACTTTCTTTTAGTAAAACTACAATAAAAGCATAAACTTCTATTCAGATATTCTCAGAATAGGAAATATCCAAAAAGAAAACTAAAAAATAATATTTTAGTTTTACTTGTCACATGTGAAGATTCAGATTTAGCAAATTTGAGTTTCTCAATTTTCTGGAGGAAAAATGTGCTGTTACATCACTAGCAAACATTTAGTCTGGCTTTGCTGCAACGTGCCCTCCAGCCCATGTTCAATAAGGCTTTCAAGCTACGGAGCAGATACTTTGTAAATAAACATCAATTTCACACAACCAGAAGTAAAATCAAATCAAATCAGTAATTCTGTTGGTATTTGGAAAATCCTGTACTTTTAATGGAAGGGGTTGCAAATGTTAAGTAACTGGGCAACAAAACTTACTTAGTTTTAATTTTTTTTTAAACCATGACTTCTTCTAGACAAAAGAATGAAGCTGGGAACTTCTGGGACACCTATTTTGTGGTTGGTGCCCTACTTATACAAGGATGGGCCACATGGCAACTCACAGAGAAAAACTGTTATGTTTTATTTCATAACTGGAACCATAAGAAATAAAGTATTTTTTTGGTACCTGTTCTTATAATTTTGAGTGTTGGTTTTGAAAGAAAAAATTGCATGAAGAGATGTATAGATGATATAACTATGTGACATTTGCATTTTTTTCTTCAGTCTATAATATGTAATAATCCCTCATGTTTTTGGTATATTTTGAGATAAAATTCCTATCCAGTGAGGATTTGAAATAATTGCACAAAAGTTTTATTTACTTTTTTTTTTTTTGCAAAAGTTTTAAAGTAGTGTTTACTTATCTTTGCTTAAGGTGAAGAATCAATATTTTAGAAGTAAATAAAGATTGATATACTGTACATTTTGGAAACATATATCTATGTATTCCATTTAAGTGTTTAAATATATCCTTGAATTTAAAATATCAAAATGCATCTTTTGATGGATATTAAATACTAACATACATATATCCTTGGACTTCATTTTAACAATGATATATACTTTCTAGAGGAAAAGAACAGAAGGTAAATTATCATATGACCTCTGAACATTTTCATTTATTTATTTTTTAAAAAATATTTATTTATTTATTTATTTGGTACAGGGTCTTGCTGCGCAGCTTGGACTCATGCTGATCCTCCTGTCTCAGCCTCCCTAGTGCTGGGATTACAGGCATGCACCACCATGCCTGGTTTCGGCATGGCATGTGGTACCAGGGATCAAACCTGGTCTTTGTGCCTGCCAGGCAGGTGCTTAGACTGCCAAGCTATCTCCCCAGACCCAACATTTTCATTCAACATAAGTGGTAAATTTCCTTGTCACAGTATATTGTAAATATATAAACTGAAAGTTTTGAAATCTTAGAAATAAAAACTAGAAACTAGACACTAGATTTATTAAGACATAGCAAAAAAGAGCTATTACTATATTTTTGATTCTTGCAAACTAGAAAATCAGCTTTTTCAACTATGAAATTACATTGTAGCTGAATACAACCAACAGATCATTAATTATTGCTGAGAACATATCAAAGTGCAGTTAAGGGGCCAGAGAGATGGCTCAGTAGAATAATCGCTTCCCTGGCAAGTGCAAGGGTCTGAGTTCAATCCCTGGTTCCACCAAAAAAAAAAAAAAAAAAAAAAAAAAAAAAAAGTGCAGTTAATTTTAAGGTTCTTTTCTATTGAATATTCCCTCTCTTCCTCTTTTCTTTCGGTGATTTTAAATTCCAAAATAGAGAAAACAGAACGTTTTGTTTTTAGGGAAACCAAATCTTTCTCATTCTTTGAAAAGGTTGTCCTATAAATTTGAGACTTTTGTTGGTAAATGGATGCAACTAGAGACCAGACTCTTTAGGGAAATGAATCAGACCTGCATGTGCCAACATTGTATTGTCTCCTTAGTGTGAGAGCCTGAAAGAGAAAATGGAATCCGAAAAGTACAGTTGATCCTGGGAAAAGGGAATGAACTTATTAAAAAAGAAAGAGTTACTGAGTTGAGAAGGACAGGTGAGGGAGTAGGGGAAAGAGATATATCTATGTATAAGCAGGAAGGTTTGGACAACTGTACTGTGGATTTCTGTTTGTCTATGGAAAGGAATAGATAATGCTTAATTTATTTTGTCTCCTTTGTTCAGTTGTTTCTCCTTTTTCTCCTCTTAATTTCTTCTCCATATATTTTTTCTTTCTTCCAGTTTTGCATGCATATATCTGATAATATGAATAACTGATTGGAAGACAACACTATGCATTACAACAAATACTGTGAAATTCTTACTACTTTGTTAAGTGAAATTATCACTTGTAAGTTTTGTTTTAATACTATTTTGTACTTTCTTTGTACAATAAAAAAATAAAAAGGTTGTACTGCAAATGGGAGAACAAAAAGTAAAATTCTTATGAACAGAAATGACTGGGCAAATTTGTCTAGGTAATCTTTGGCCTATCTTTATAGTAGGTGAGTATTGGAACTATGCTTAAATTGGCCTTTTACAGTCCTGATTATGTATAATCTTAAGAGTTATATTTTGAAAAGGTTAAGCTTCATCTAGGCCCTTTTTTATCACTTATCCTCCTGTACTATTTCTTCCTTGTTAACAGTGCTCCCCTACCCCCTTCAAGCAAAGACCTTAGTTTATAAGATGGGAACAGAACTGCTCTTCTGGGGACTCAAATATATTGGGGGCCTTAGTGGGTCTTGGTCTCCCTGAGTAGGGACAATGTTTAGAGGGGAAACTCTTTTCCCTGTGGGTCTAATTTTAGCTGAAGCCATGGAGAAGGCATCTGTGTACCATTTAGACTGTGAACTTGGAAGCTTGTGCTTGGCTTGTGCTGTTTGTACGATGTGTGCTTACCCAACTTCCAGGTTGCCAAGTCCCTGTACTTGGAGTCCATTGGGTTCTCCTAGATGGTTTTGGCTCAGTCATTTTGATTAACATCAACCGTGCTTATGGTAAGTAACTGTTCAGTTTATTTAGGAATTACTCCTATGGTTTGGAATGAGCACACTCAATCCCCACTCCCTCATATGGGTTCCATATGTGGTTTAAAGTTAGCAGAAACACAAAGGCCTCCAATTAATTTGCACTTGAAATTGCATATTGAATAGATTAAACTGGATAGCATAGGCATTATTTGAAATTGTTTGTCTTCTCTAATACTGTTCATATTTCTTTTAAACAAGTAATTAGGTATGTGAAGATTTTGTGGTGACTGTTTAAAACAATCTACAGATTCACATATGTCCTGTTCAGTTTTTTATTGCTGGATGCAGTTATTCACAGAACTCATTTTGTTGTTTGTGTTGCACTGATTTGCTCCAGAGAGTACATGATAGCATAGGGGCATGTAAGACATTGGTTAAGAGTAAGGCTGCCTAGGCTCAGATATGGTACTTGCCACCTCTTAGCCATATGACCACGAGCAGTTATCTCATCACTTTGAACTGCTTCTTTGGGGCAGAAAGTAGAAAACAGTGGTGCCTAACTTTGGGGTCACTTCGAAGGTCAGTGAGATGATGTCCACACAGCCCTGGGAGAGGGCTCCACACTTGTGAACACGTCTAGCAGTGATACTCTTCAGGGCTGTTTTGTTCCTTTCTGCACATGAGGAGAGTGTTAGTGCTCAGGAGCCTTGGCTTTCTTCGTTCAGAAAGTATGCTCTGTGTGAAGTGTTTTTCACTGGTTCTAGCATGGTTTCCCATTTTTCTTCCTCACAGGCCAAGATGGAGCTCTTTCTTTTGGCTGTCTCTGAGGGTGTTTTATCGAGGACAGCTTCCTTATGTCCCTCTCTGCAGAATCTTCCTTCCCTCTTAGCTGTGTTTAGCTCAGCTGTCCACTGTGGACATGCCTGTCCTCACTGACCAGTCATTTGTTTTGTGCTGTAATGCTGGTGTTTGTTATGTTTTACCTAGGGGGTCATTTTAAAAATTCAGGCCCACCTGGATTTTTTTTTTTCTTACATAGTCGATACAGAACATCATAGTTTCAGTAAAATAATGTATATAGTTATGCTTAGAAAACTAAAATGTAGTAAGTACCTAATAATTATTAACTGAAATGTTAGTTGGATTGAAAGTAATTTTCTTAGCTTAGAAACAAAATTAGCATCCATATTGGCCCCACTGCAAAAACTTATCCTAAGAAGGTGTGTTTATTAAGCTATGATATAAATTTATTCTAATAATTATGAATTGTCTAATTGCATTTATAGTTGCATGTTTACTGTTTTTTAAACAAGTGTTACTTATGAGCTGCTAAACTTTTAATGGAACTGATATTTAAATATTTTTTCATTGTCTGAGAAGTAAAATTTTACGCTAGATCTTGGCTAGAGACCACGAAGCAATAACAAGTACAATTTTAAGACTGAAAAATCCTTGATGTTATAGTAAAAGAAAGCTTCCTCCTTGCTCAGAGTTAACGCCTTTCATAGTATGAACATTTGCCAAGTGGAATTTGGCCTGTGCAGTTTTCATTTTTTGAGCTGTCATAAGTAATTTCTTTTCCTTCCATGGTATAGATGAAATGGCTGTAGCTAAAGTTTTGTCTATGAAGAAATTTTTTTCTGTTTTTACATTCTGTTATTTTATTCCTTGATATTTTGCTGTATTTCTTTTCTTTTTGTCTTCCCATCTTTTATTACTGCAACAGCTTCATGTTTTATTTAGCCTTCTGACTCTGTGCTTGTGCCTTCAACACTTTCACCCTGATTTTCTGCTCTTCAATAAGGGAAGCGTGCCTGATCCTGTTGCAGACACACTTGGCACACATGGAGCCCCCATAATCTCTGCTGACATGCTTCTTTGTTTTAGACAGTCTCATAATTTTAGGCCATGCAGATTGAACCCCTCGAAGTCTGCCTGGGCACACACCGCACTCAGATTTCGGGGCCTTCCCAACCTTCTTGGTATAGAGGTAAACAATTCTATTCCCAGGGGTTTGGGACAGCCTAGTTTTGTTAGAGGCAGTGTTGTAGGAAAGCCTACGGTGGTACATCAGGCACTGTACTGTTGTGAAAGCCTCTAGACGCCGTACCTGAAAGAGGGCTTTGCTGTATTTCTGAACATAAATTTCTAAAAGTGAAAGAGGTGAAACAGAAAGAAAAGAAGCAAAGTCTGGATTGAGTCATTTTATTGAGGAAAAGACAGTTTTGAAGGGAATTCCCAGACCATGCTATGCTGTTGTAGTGAATAGGTGAGTTATTGTATACAACATCTCTTTCCCATCAGGGTCATCCTTTGCTGCTTCTGGGATCTGTGACAAGAATATATTAGGAATTTGTGTGGAGGAGTTGCTTGGATTGTGGACCTCATAAGCATAGTCATCTAAATGTAGAGATAAATACAGGTGTTGGGAGATACTGTTCCATAGGTTTTCTTTGTCTTTCATGTCCTATTGGATGTACCAAGAATGCTTTTTATCTGGGCCATCTTTTACGGTTTGCCATGAGCAGCCTTCTGGGATGATGTAGTATCTGTCTTGGACAAAGAGTGGTCTTACTACCTACTTTAACGCAGAAGGATTTCTAAGTATCTGCCACCCACTTGTGGTACAAATTCGCCTCATATGTAGTTTCCACTTGAACCACTCAACACCATCCCATTTGAATTTTAGGAGCAGAGAAAACTGATGCAAATGTGGTATTGTTGCTGCCTTTGTCTCTGACTCAGGAGTCTCATGTATTGTGCCAGCTTTCATGAAATAGTAGCAGCATAGTTTATTTTGTAAGTAAGTAAAAATCAAATACAGACCTGGTACAGGTGGGTATTGTGTATCTACATAAATATATTCAGATGTATTCTGTTTAAGAAATAATCCCTGGCTCTGCCCTGTAAAGAATGTGATGAGAAAAGGAGTAGGAGATAGACTGTTTTAGGCTCTTGGGTTACTTAGACCTGATAAGTGCTTCTCAAGCACTTCTTGTCTGTGCCATTGGCCTGGGTTTGGAATGGAGAGGAGACAAGACTTTTTATCAAGAATTATTGTATCCTGAGTTAGACAAGATTAAAAATGACACTTAAGAGAGCAGATCAACAGAGGCCAATATTATTGGTCACAGTGGAAAAGATAATGTGATGATGGTAGGAAGCTGGGCAACCCTGGTGGGCACAAACTGTAGCCCAAGATTGTGGGTATCTGGTCTTGGAAAAAGAGACAATGAAAAATCCAAGCCAAAGGTGTGAAGCAGAAGTAAGATGGAGCAGGATGAGCCAATCTTTGAAACTGCCTAAGTCTGTGGAAATTGGACTGAGGCAAATAGTTTGCCTTTTGGCATTTATGGAATATCTTCAAGCTGCCAGTTAACCAGCCTGCCGGAGAATGACACTGGGATCATCTCCTGACACTGACATCATCTGCAAGCTGGTTTAGGTAATTTAGAGATCTATAATTAACAGTTAAGAAGATGATAAGAGCCATGCGTAAACTCTTGTTCAGAGCAGTATTTCTTTGTGTTTCTCTTTGTTATTTATTCATAGAAGTATATTTACTTTTTTCTTCAGTAGGTTTTTGTCCTTTTCACCTTCAAAAGAATAGTGTTTTAACCTTTTTAGCCCTGAAATTAAGATTCAGGATCAAAGGAAATCTCCCAGAGTTCATATATAAGGAGTAAGATGTTGAAACCTCAGCCCTATTATTGCAAAAGAGCAGATCACTGGCATTTGGTCAGAAACAAGTTATAAATAATATTTTTCTTTTAATTATATATGTGAAATGTGAGCTAATTTTTAATGCACAGGTTAATAAAAATCTTTTTAATATATAAAGTTATTTTTATTGCATAACCCTGAAAATAATATTGGGAAATAATGAGTACTAATGAACTTTTTCAGCATTCTACTGGAATTCTTACACAAAATCTAATATTGTGCAGAGATTTGGAAGGGACTAACAGGTGTGGATGTTGAACTTGCCCCTACCCATATTCCTTTTGTTGCCTTCTACAAGCTCCTAGTTCTGTCCTGCTGTGTTTGACTCTTGAAACAGACAGAACAAGAAGCACTTGTGCTATCCTTATAGCAAGGCAGTTACCTGTCTGTAGTATGTGCCTTCTTACTTCTAGAGAATCCTATTAATCACTCTCATGCCCTCTCCTCTCAGCAAACATTATTGTATTGTATATTACAGGATTTGAGTAATGTGAGGCACTGTAACTTAGGCTGCCTCACAGTGAGTCTCATTTTGAATTTCACTTGCTAATTTCCAGCTGTGTTACTGGTCTCATTTTAAACTTTTTGAATCTGAATTTTTCTGTTTAGTTAAAGCATTGGGGGATAGTTCTGATGTTCCTGCACATCTTGGGAGCTGAGGAATTGATCGCCTTTGTTCTGGACTGTCTTCTCAAGGATGTTTGTATAGCAAAAAGCCTTTGAAGATAGATGCCCATTAGAAAGTGTTTTGGTTCCTTAAATTCAGAAGTCCTGTTTGGTAGTGTATTTAACTGTGTGAGCTCTCTTTGCACTGTGCTGTGGGCATTGGAGTTGAGGACTAGTGCAAATGCTCATACAGTACTTCAGCTACTGCTGTGCTGTGAATAATGAACTGTTCTTTGTCTCTGACCTGGGTGTTTTGTGTTTTCTCTATTTATCATCCATGAAGCAGTTAGTCTTCTAACAGCTCTTCTCTATGGTTGATAATCTTAGACCTTGCCCTGTACGGCAACTAATAAGACTTGTTCAACCTTAGTTCAGTCAGTGTGCTAATTCTCTCTACCACCTGTTCTGACCTTGGGGCAGACCATTCCATTTCTCCCTTGTCTTAAGTAAGTTCTTCACTTCTGCAACAGTTTTCCCCACTGCTGCAGAGAGGTTTCTCCAGTGGCAAATCTGATTGTGTCACACTGCCTTTCTTTAAACATTGAAGTGGTCTTCATTTGTACAGAATTAAAGCTAAACACCATTGTGAGGACCTCACCTGTTTCTTACATCTCATATTTTCATATATGTATTAATTACCCCAGGCTTATGTGGAAGAATCAAAGGGGTGTGTAGGTTCCCCGGATTCAGAGGTCCTTGCTGTGCCCCCATCCACTATGTCTGCAGGTGTAACTTGGATCTTTTTCCATTGCCATGCCAAGAGAGGTGTGAGTAGCTGTCAGATTGTGAATTTGTTTCCTGACCCCATAACTTTGTATTTTTCTCTGCTTTGAATAATATGTTCCTGCCATTTCTTTTATTAAATGTATGGTATCTGCCATAAAAAATTTTATAAAGAATGAAGAGCTCATGACTATTTACCTCAGGGCCTGATTAGCTGCTGCTGCTGTTTCTGTTGTTCTTGCAAGAATTGTTTCTAGAAATACAACCTTTACCTGCTTTCTCCCAAACTTCCTCTATATACCTCTCTACCTCATCATATAGGGAGACCCCATTTTAGTGGTTTAGTCCTGTAGCATGTCTTATTACTCTTTTCCAAAGGTATTTTAAAAATCACCAAACATGCATAGAGCTTGGCTTAGTAGTAGAGCATGTGCCTGTCATAAGTGTGGACCTGAGTTCAGACTCTAGTACTAAAACTTGAATACCACCACAATTACCCACCTCTCACTCTGTGTAAAACCAGAGAGTTAATATATTTTCCTTGTGGCTACAGAGATAGCATAAAGCGGGGTGGGGGTGGGGGTGGGGGGAGTGGAGGGCTGTGGAATGCCTTTAGCTACAAGTGACCATCTGGCACTCTGTGCCTTTTTCAGTTTGAGTGGTTCTGAGCAATTTGTTTACTTCCATTTTGCAGTCTCTTATTATTTTCCTCTTTGGCACCTTACTTTCCACTTGGGGTTCTTTCATCCACAGTAAATTGTTTTCAAGAAGATAAACAAAAGATGAGTAAAAATAGTTAAAATATAAACTGGCTATTACATGGTGAGTTTTATAAGCCACTAAATTATATGGACTCTGTTCTGTGGAACTCAGTTCCTCATTGGAACCATTTTAAACAGACATTTAAAAAAATCAATTGCTAAGTCCTTTCTTCATGTAGGGCTTACTGACTAATAATGTTGTGGGTTGTATCTCTGTAGGTATTTTGCCATGGGGACTCCTGACTAGTGCTGATTCAGTTAAAGACCTGGTTCCCACTGGTCTTTCTTGTTGCATTGTGGTACAGGACTCAGATGGTGGGGTTTTAGCCTAGGCTTTGGCAAGGCCTAGATCCTAGGAGGCATTCTTCAGATTCTTTGAAAGCACGAGTGACTAAATAAGAAGACATGTAGGTACTTAGTTACCTGTAACACACCAGCCAAATCTGAGCTAATATTTTCTCTCATGTGATGTGCAAAGATGTGCAGGTATGGGCGCTGACAGTGGAGATGTGGGTAAAATGTCTATGATATTTGATTGTCTATCCCCATGCTTCTGCCCTCTGTTGCATGTCACTCTGAAAGGCTGGTAGGCTAGGCTGTGCAGCAGGTCCTGAGTACTTGAGAATCCCAGCTTCTATCTAGGATCCACTTTAGTTCAAACCTAAAAGATGCCCCAAAGAATAAACATTTTTTGTCTCTTCTTGAAGTCCTTTTACAAGGACTAATAATCCCCCTAATCATTTCTACTTTCTTCTCTACACCTCTGCTCTGGTCTTCGTTTTTAGAGATTTATCTGTCACCACTTTACATGTCCAGAGTATTTTTCTTTTCCAGGGCCACAGCTTCTCCTACATGTCTCTTATCAACTATCTGGAACCTTTTGCTGCGATAAGATCTATCTATGTAAGATATGGAAGTGTTGACTATTTTTAAAATTCAGTTTGGGTTAAACCATCCAATGAAGGATTTTGTTCTTCCATTTTGCTCTTGCAAATGACTCTTAGCAAAAATTTTATACAGCTTATACAAAGTAAACCACATTTACTAAATAGCATTGTAAACAATATAACTCAGAAAGGGAAAAAAAAGTGCTTATTTGTACCCATAAGTTGCTAGTATTTGAATACATGAAATAGAAATTTTATTTGAATATCTAGGATGTGGCACTGTTGGGTTGGAAAGTTATGCACTGTAATGCAGACTTCAGTTGCAACAGTCTGTTTTCTCTTAGTGAAAGAAAGGCAGAAGGCCCTAGTACCCATCTGCTATAGAGAGAGCCCCTGAAAAACTGTCACTCCTATCTGTGAGTATGGCCCATGGGATAGTTCTTTTTTTTTTTTTTTTTCCATTTTATGTATTTGGTACAGGGGCTCACTACACAGCTCAGACTCATAGTGATCCTCCGGTTTTCAGCCTCCCCAGCACTGGGGTTACAGGTGTGTACTACCATGCTAGCCCCTGGCGGGGTGGAGCTGGCATGGCATGAAGGACCAGGGATTGAACCCTGGTCCCTGCGCTTGCCAAAGCAGGCGCTTAGTCCACTGAGCTATCTCACCAGCTCATTTCTTGACCCTCCTGTGAATTTGCCTCTTTGTGTTGTCAAGGTCATGGAAAAAGATCAGTGTTTTGTGAATTTTTTTTTTTTTTTTTTTTTCGGAACCAGGGTTTGAACTCAGGCCCTTGCACTTGCCAGGGAAGTGCTTATTCCACTGAGCCATCTCCCCGGTCCCTGTGTGTGATTTTTAAAAACCCAAAATTTTAGTACTTTTTACTGTGATTGATCACTTTTAAAGATATTGGAGTTCTCAGTTTTATATATAAGCAACTACATAATGTTTTCTTTCGTATTTGTGAGGTATTTTATGAAAATCCAATCTTGAAAGTTGGTGGTATACCTTGTAACCTGTTGTTCCTTCCTGTATTTATTAGATTCTCTGTTATTTTGATTTGTTTATAAACAAGAATGTTCCTTGAAGTGATAAAGTAAACCGGAATCACATATAATTTTAGATTTTCAATCCTAAAAATGATTTGAAATTAGAATGCCATTTTAAAGATAAAGAGCAACTTCCTGTATTACTCATAAATATAGTAACTTCATCTTCAGTTGTAGTATTGGGTGATATACTGGAAAGGTTGCTGCCAATGACATTGAGTTGTTTGGGCAACTGTGTTTTATTTGGATTGCTGAAAGTTCCATTGATATGTGGGGTGTTTGAAACTAGGGTAGGATAGTTTTAATGTTTGCATTCCATTTTAACATCTCCAAGGACAATGTGTTTTTTAAAAAATTATTTATTTGTTACAGGGTTTCTATGCAGCTTGGACTCATAGTGATCCTCCTGTCTCAGCCTCTCCAGTGCTGGGATTACAGGTGTGTGCCACCACACCTGATTTTGGGCAGCACAGTGTGCCTAGCATGCAGTTCAGGGGGTGGAACTTGGGTCCTTGCACTTGCCAGGCAGGTGCTTAGACCATTGAACTATCTCCCCAGCCCACCCAGGGACAATGTTTTAAGGCTGTTAAAAAAAAAATTACAAGGCCACCCTAAGGCAATTTAGGAATACATAGGGCACTTGCTTTGCTGATTTAGGTTTAGGTCTTTTTTCCCAGCTGTCTCAGAATCTTACAAACCTTCTCTTTCCCTCTGGTTTTGGATGTTGCTGTTCAGTCTCTCTTCTCTTTAGTTTATCATCAGAAACGTTGTCTTGGTCAAAGCCCCCATCCTCTCAGCTTCATTGGCATCCTGTGGTTCACTCTTCACCATTTCTAGTCCCTTTCAGTGTGGTCATGATGTCCCACCCTACAAATAACCATTAGCTACCTTCCTGCTGCCTGGTCGGCTTTGCATTTTTAGAGCCCCTGTACCCTATCCCCTCAGCCTTCTCTTCTGCTCCTCACTCCTGCCTCCAAACTTCAGGGAGGTATTACTCCACTAAGGTTTCCCTTCAGAACACCTGTACCAGTGGGTTAGAGCATTATTACATGTTCAGGTGAGTATTTGATTGTTTATTGTTGTGGTTCAGATTGAGAATGTCTTCCAAAGGCCTCATATGTTCCTAGGTCATTTAATGCAGCATCCAGGACAAGGAAATGAAAGTACATCATAAAATAGCATTGGTTTATACCATATAATCATTAACAATGCTCCCTTTCCTTTCAGCAATACACATTTTAGTGGACAGCAGGTATGCTGTCATTTTGTGAAACTCAAGGATTTTGGGTGACAGTATATGTGGTGACCTTTTACAAAGCCCAAAAATATGAAACCATTCAGGTAAAGAGTCCCAGTGTCAGGCTCCTAGAACAGGAGGGCTAGGTTATGCATTGCGATTGCTTACTTTCTGTTCTGGCTAGGGACAGTTTTTATTCTAGCAATTCTGAGAGCATATACAGAAATGTATGTTCTAACTTTTTGAAGGGGTAAGTACATTCTCTCTGCAGCTGGGGATTTGGAGGAGGCAGTGAGAGTTATCAAGACTGTTGGAGAAATGGCCAGTTAAACACAGGGTGGCAGAGGATAGGTACTTCTGCCAGTCATAGGCTGACAGAAGTAATCAGAAGGGGTGAGGATGATGCATTTGTTTGGGGGGCTATTCTCTTTGCAGGGTGCACTGTCTCCAGCTGTCTTGTGTTTAGTGGGGTTCAGTGAAAGGTACTGTGTTTCTGTTTCTACGTTCACCCAGAGAAGATGGTGTGAACAGTGCTGGGGTGATCTTGTTTTTTTTTTTTTTTTAAAGCGTGCTTGCTTGCTTTTTTTTTTGGTACCGGATTGAACTCAGGACCCTGTGCTTGCCAGGCAAGCGTAAAAATGTGGTTTCTAAAGCTTGTTATGACTCAGATCTGTGGAGACTTATTTTTCTTTAATTTGAAACTGGCCTTGCCTGCCTCAGGAAAGGCTCAGAAGAGGATAGTAAGAACAGTCTTTGAAAGTCACTTTGAAAATGCTGGGTGTCTTCAAGGGAAAAGAACTTTTTGTGACACTTGTCCTGAGGACAGACAGTTTTTATCAGGCTCCTTAGCCTGAGGTCTCAAAATATAACAGCACAAGCTCTTTGCTAGTCTGGCTTTTGCACAGCTGTTGGGCAGGACCTTGATGTGGATTACATTGGACCTGAAGGACCAGGCATCCAAGGAAGACTCCTAGAGGCTCCTGCAGTCAGGAAAAGGTGGACAAACAGGAGTGATGAGCATGGAAGTGCTCCTTACATAAATATGGATACAGGCACCTGGGGTCAAGGATGAAAGATGCACAGTGAAGATTATGATGTGTGTCAGAGATCTTATGTGGGCAGAAGACAGTGGTTGATGGGCTCAGTGGACTGCAGTCAGGCATCCTCCTACTTTTCTGGGTATAAAGGTTTTGTGGGAGGGAACACTGTATTTGCTGTGGAGAACAGAGCTGCCAGAGCATTAGAATATGGGAACTGCATAGGCTTTGCCAACGATTTTCCAGCTGAATGATTCAGCAAAGTATTCACAAGATTCCTGTTACCATTGAATAGCTACAACATGCTGAGTTTGGATTGGCTGAAAGGAAAGGTGAAATGAGTTAATCACAAATTATATGATTTTTTGCAAGTTCTGGCATCTTGTGTTCTCTGCCAACCAGAAAGATTCCAGCAGCAGGGCCTTTCATCTGCTGAGCCTTCCAGATGGCAGTTTCTCAGCCAGTGAGCAGAAGAGCGTTTGAGATTCATGAGTGAGTTAATTCCCTTCTTTGGTATGATCAGGTGAACTCTCCTTGCTGTTTGTGCTAAGCACCAGTGTTCCTGAAGTCCTTGCCCTGCATTTAAAGCAACCAGGCCCCTTCAAGGGCTAGAGGGCTTCAACTTCCCCATAATAAGTGGCTGTCTAAATTGATTCCTTGACACACTTTTTCAGAGAGCTCTGGGATGGGAGTGGACCCTAAGTTTCTTGGGACTGACGTGCTCCCTCCTGTGAGGCACTGGCTTTATCTAGCTAAGTGGTCCATGGGAAAGAGCTCTTTTCTGGAGTCAGAAGAATCCTTGGTGGTGGGCCCTTCCTGAATACCTATTCACCCATGTATAGTGACAGGATATGCTGGCCTGGAGCTACTATACAGGACTGTTTAGGATTATTCTTGTATTGTGGCAGTTCTCGGTACAGTGGAAGAAAGACAGGTTAGTAAAAGGAAAGTGGCATGTGAGCCGAAGACAAAATAGTCAAGAAGCAGAATAGTCAGATGTGTGTTGCTGTATGGAGTGGGGCTAGGGATTTTCTGAGCAGGATATGTGCCCTATTTTTTGTCTGACCTTGTGGCCTGTAAGTATCTTCCTGTATTGGTCCCATTGTTCCCTTTGAGACCCCTTCAGTTTTATTATTTATTTATTTATATGTATTTAGTACAGGGTCTACAAGGTCTCAGTACACAGATTGGACTCATAGTGATCCTCCTGTTTTCAGCCTGAGAAATGCTGGGATTACAAGCTCGTACCACCATGCCCAGCCTGAGACCCCTGTAGTTTATCCTAGGTGTATCCTCTAGAAATTTTTAGAGTGTTCAGTAGATGCCCAGAGGCTACTGCTTACTTTCTCAGTTTTGTTCTCCAATAGACTATAAACTGGCGGGGACCATGGCCAGAGTCCTCATACTGTAGACCAGATGCAGACATTCAGGGACAAATTAGGGTTGGTTAGTTGAGTTACAGGTTATTCACTATTACTTGGTTATGTAAATACGATAAGACAATTCAGTAATTACTCAAAACATACATAGATATCTGATTTTTATTGGTATTTTTCAGAATATGAAAATTTGTAGCCAGCAATACATTCATTTGATGTTTATTCATTTATTATTTCATTCATTAACTAATAGGCTCTATCTTTGGGCAGAATAACAATCTTTTTCTTCATTAATGTTTTTGAATTCTGTATTTTTTCTGCACTAGAAATTTTCTTTTCTTTCTTTCTTTTTTTTTTTTTTGCGGAACCAGGGATTGAACTCAGGCTCTTGGGCTTGCCAGGGAAGCACTTATTCTGTTGGGCCATCTCCCCGGCCCCCAGGAACTTTTTTTTTTTTTTTTGGAACCGGGGATTGAACTCAGGTCCTTGTGCTTGCCAGGCGAAGCGCTTATTCCACTGAGCTATCTCCCCAGCCCCCAGGAACTTTCTTTAAACTTGATAATTTGGTAAATCTTTATCACTTGAATACTGGCTTAAAGCTAACTCTTTTCTAGTAAGTACATTTTAGTGTGCCTAACCATAAACCATTTGAGAAATAACACTTTATTAATGACTTGAGATTTAGCAGAAGTATAAATTAATAATAATGGAATGTACTTTGATAAAATGTGCCTTGGTAGAAACCAGGACAAAGATGAGGATGAGTCTATTAGAAGAACATAATTTATCACCAGTTTAGCCAGTGTTTTAAAATAATATAAGGTAGGCAATAGTGTTTCTTTTTACTTTTTTTTTTTATGTATTTGCTACAGGGTTTCACTGTGCAGTTCAGAATTGTTGTGATCCTCCTGTTTTCAGCCTCCCCAGCACTGGGATTACAGGTGTGCACCACCATGCCTGGTCTCGGTGGCTGGCTTAGTGCACCTGGGGCAGCATGTGGTGCTGGGGATCGAATCCTGGTCCCTGCACTTGCCTTATGCAGGTGCTTAGTCTGCTGAGCTATCTTGTTCTCCCTCTTTTTACATCTCATATGGCCTTTACAGTGTGATGAGATGGTTACACATGGTGCATGTATGCTTTAGCTCACTGAGTCCTCCTGGTGAGCCTTTGCACTATCTGTGCCGCTATTCTCCACATTGCAAGATAAGGACATTCATGCACAGAGGTGGTATGGCTGATCTATGGCCACGTTGGTGCTCAGAAATAAAACCCCATTTTGTCATGTGTGCAATGTGGAATAGAACTCAAACATTGTGACCTATTTCCAGAACGAATTATGGTATTTATTCTATTCTCAGTTTAGGGCAAGTATACTTTTGAATTGTTTCAGTTGTAGGATAATTATTTATGTGATTTTTAAGTTTTTAGTTTCTTTTTTACTTAATTGTGGTAAGATATATTTAGCTATGATTGTTTGTGCCCATGTAAAGGCAAATGATTTTATATTTTGATAAGCTAAGAGATATTCAAAACATTACCATTTCCAAAGCAAAGTGATTGCAGTTAAAGATGATAAACTTCACCATTGCAAATGATGCTTGTGAAAATGCTAGTTCAAGAAGTGTAAAATAACATATGTATAAAATATGCTTAATGCATGCATTCTTCTCTGAAGTCTTTCAAGACAGGGTGCATAAAATGTGGCTCAGTTTTGACATCATGGCAAATTGCGTGACTTTTATTGTTGATATGTAAAGCTGGGGTTGCATGTGCGGAAAGCAAGAAGGGGGTGAGGTGATGGGAGCATGGTTGCTGTTTTATGGATCTTGCTTTCCTTTAGTTGATGATTGACCATGGAATGAGGCCTGTATGTCTAGATCTAATGATTTTTCAGAAACATCTGGACCTCTATATTTTTTAAATCAGAATTTTTCTTTTCTTTTTTTTTTGGAGACAGGGTATTACTATGCAGTTTGAGCTGGTCTTGTGCTCACCTTTGTAGTCCCCAGGCTGGTCTCGAACTAGTGATCCTCCTGTCTTAACCTTCCCAGTGCTGGGATTACAGTCACGCACCACTATGCCTGATTCCCATAGGGCTGGGAATCAAATTTGGGACCTTTCAGTTGCCATTTAGGTGCTTGTGCCTCAGGTATCTCCCCAGCCCCTGAACTGTAATATATTTTTTTTAATATTTTGGAAGAAAATTCAGATTAAACCAGTACCAGACAATGTGGTAGATGCCACATGAAAAGGAAGTAGGGATTGGGTGGTGCAATTTATGGCTATAGACTGTTGTTATCACACTAATCTTGTGCTATTGCCTGGTACCACTTTGGTTATACTGTATTTAGATATGTCCTTCAGAAATTGCAGGTAAGTTACTTTGCAGCTTTTCTCCTCTATTTTCATAGTAGCCTATGCCTCCTTATGGGAGACTGGAAAACTCTGATGGGTCCTTTTGTACTGTGAATAATCACGCAGTGAATTTCTTTTTTCTTTTTTTTTTTTGCCATAGTTTTATTGATAAACAAATAGCAATGAGACACATGTAGTGAATTTCTGAAATTTTGTTGTTGAAATGGGCAGCACTGTAGATCCTGCATACTGCTTTAGTTAGAGTTCTTTAACTAGCATGCTTGGGGTATTCAGAGATTTTTATTGTTGTGTTTGTTGTAATGAGATTCACTTGTAAGGGGGCTGAAGCTGCTTGGACAAGTGTTCAGTCTTTAATGCCAGTATCTAAATTCTAGGCATATTGCCTGCAACTTCTAGCTTCAAAAAATCCATGTCAGTCTTTCTTTATAATAATAATGCTATTGCCTTTTTTTTTTTTTTTTTGCCATGTTTTAAATTTAATCATTCTCTCTGGCTTACAACAGCAGTCCAATCCAAAGATTTACTTTTTCTGTTTCCAACCTCTTCATTATTTTTATGTAAAAAGTATGTTTTAAGTTACAGCAGTCCATGGAGATCAAGGAGAGGAGAGATGTCATTTGCAACAGAGTTTACACAGACAAATATTCTGCTGTAAGCTGAATTTACTCTATGATTCAAGGGATTTATTTGCATTTATACTTAAAGAAACATGACCATATTTGGGCTGGCTCTTAAGACAAGATGATACAGGCCCAGTTTTTCTTGGAGGAATGGGGAGTAGAGGGAATAGAAACATTTGGAAGAAAATTTCGGATCTCCCCATCTTGTTCATTGGGCATATCATTCATAGTTTATTTGATGTGTGGCATTTACTCACATTATTGTAGCTCCTTATGTATTTTTCAGCCCTTTTTCTTTTGAAACAATTTCAGACTTAGAGGAAAGTTGCAAGCATACCAAAAAATCAGTACTCTCTCTCCTTCATGATGATCTTCTTCAGGTGTGTCTATTAACCTTGGAAGTGACCTTATTAGTGTAAGAGTCCAGCTCAGGACACACCTCTACCCATGTCTTTGTAGTCTCCCTCAATCTGGATGAGTTCTCTACGGTTTCCATGTCTTTCATGGGACTGTGACATTTCTGAGGAGTGCAGGCCAGTTGGCATGTAGAGTACTCTTTTCAGAGTTGTTCTTTATTCTTTTGAAACCCAGCTCTGCTACCTTCTGTAGGGAGAGGTAGCCTGTTGCCATGAGGAGCTGGCTTTATTTTTCTTTTAGATCATACAGTACTTCCTTAATTTAATCAAATATTTATTTGAAGATTTATGTGATTTTCATCCATTCAGTTGTTAAATACCTGTGCTGCTGGCCCCCCTCCTCCCATATTTGAGTTCTAGGTTGTGTATTCAACTAACCAAGGCTTGAAAATATTTGGGAGAAAAATTGCATCTGTGCAGACATGTCATTCCTTAAAACAGTATAACTATTTGTGTGGTGTTTATTACTATAAAAAATTTAGATATGCTCTAAAGTATAAGGGAGAGTATATAAATACAGTGATATTTTATCAAAGGAATTTTTTTTAATTTATTTATTTTATTTATTTGTGTGTGTGTGTGTGGCCAGCTCAGCCCACCAGGGGGTGGGGCTGGCTGGCATGTGGTGCTGGGGGATTGAACCGCAGTCCCTG
>NW_004524701.1:7723568-7726059 GCF_000260255.1 Octodon degus | reverse complement strand
GGGGATTGAAGTCAGGACCCTGCACTTGCCAGGCAGGCAGTTATTCCACTGAGCTATCTCCCCGACCCGTTTTTGTTTGTCTGTCTGTCTGTTTGTTTTCTTTCTTTTATTTATTTATTTGTGTGTGTGTGTGTGGCCAGCTCAGCCCACCAGGGGGTGGGGCTGGCTGGCATGTGGTGCTGGGGGATTGAACCGCAGTCCCTGTGCTTGGCTTAGCTTGTTCTAAGTAGGTGCTTTAGACCACTGAGCTATCTCACCAGCCCTTATCAAAGGAATTTGAGGCACCCCCCCCCAACAGATTTAGCTATCTGGAGGTGTCCTGGAGCCAATCTCCTTTACTTTTGTGCTTGACAAATGCACTTGGATTTCTTTATACCAAGTGGATACATTTAAAAACAAAATAATAAGAAAAAATTTCCTGCTTTCATAAAGTGTGTTTTCAATGGAGGTAATAGATTAAAAGTAAATATGTCAGGGCTGGGGAGATGGCTTAGTAGAATAAGTGCTTGCCTGGCAAGCACAAGGGCCTGAGTTCAATTCCCAGTTCTGCAAAAAAAAAAAAAAAAGTAAATATATTAGGTGCTACAGAGACTACCAGCAGGCAGGAGTAGGGTTGGGGTGTTTGAGGAATGACCCGAGAAGGCCTCCATGATGGTGGTTCTGGAGTAGGACTGATTCCCCTCTCTCTCCACGAGGTGGGACAGAGGTGGTGTAGATAGATACCTGCAGAAGAAAGAGGTTGAGAGTGGGTTGGGACAAACACAAACCAAAAGGCAATGCAAGGAGGCCTTCAGGGCTAGTAGTCTTTGGGAGTCTTGAAAGTTTTGAAGCTTTTAGAAAGTTTTGAATAGAGAAGCTCTGGAGATAAAGGCCTTGAAAAGGACCCCTTTGTATGTAAAGAATAGCAGTTAAGTGGGAGAAGCAGAGAAAATGATTGAAGGAGTTGAGGATAAGCTCTGTGCATAACTGTTCGTTTTGGCACATCAAAAAGACTCAGTTGTTTCAAAAGTTAAAAGCTTTTAAGACAACTGGGCTATGGGTTGGCATTGCATCTTGAAGCCTAGAGTTTTTCAAATCTTACTGCATTACTGCAGCTATCCAGGTGATTCTCACGTGGAGGGTACTTTAAATACATGTCGGTAAATATAATAACAGCTGACCTTGGAATAATTAGCTTATGGAAAAGCCTTTAGAGATAATTAGATAAGTGTTTCTGCTTTTGTTTTTATTTCTAATAAACATTATTCAGCTTTAAAAAATACATGGTAGTACAAATTTTCTCTCAAAATTTATCAGATACAAAAGTGTTACCAGAGAGAGCTATTTTTAAGAGATATATATTTTAAGAAATAAATATGATGCTCTGACATTCTGTTTTCCTGCCTGTAAGCATGGTTTTCAGAAGGAATGAATAAATGCTACTAACAGAGTTCATTTACAAAGAAGCTATTACATCTTTCAACAGGAAATTGTGTTCAGGGAATAGCAGATGAAACCAGTGGAAGTAGGTAATAGTCAGAGGGTGGTGTAGAGTGGAGTGGACCAGACCTGGCTTAGCCTTGCTTTGAACCAGTGACTCAGGGGAAGGAAAGGGTTTGTTCTCTGGCCCCATAAGAGCTGTGTTAGGGAGTTTATTTCTTCTCCCTAGTTAAGTTCCATATTGCGAGGTGATCTAGGGTCAAACTATGAAAAGTAGTCATCATTGTTTTACTTTGTAATGTCATGGTCAAGTGTGTGGGCTTTGGGATTAAACTGGCTCCAAAACCAATTCTGGGGCCAGCCAAATAGCTCAGTGGATTAAAGTGCCTGCAAGCAGGCAACGTATTGGGGGTTTGCTGCTGGCCCCACCCCTGGGATGCCCTGAGACAGCAATTGAGACTGGGTGTGGTGGCATGTGCCTGTAATCCCAGTTCTTGGGAGGCTGTAAACATGTGGATCACTCCGAGTCTGATCTAGTAGTGAGACCCTGAACACCCTGTAGACCTTTCCCTAAAAATGAAAAATAAAAAGCCCCACAAAAACCAAAATAAGTCTGAACTGTTGCAATTCTGGTTAAATCCTGTCATCTTGATTTTCTTAACTTGGGAGGGAATAGTAATACCTGCTTCTCAAGATCATTGATATTTACCATCTTATCTACTGGACATATTCATCAATTACTAGCTTTCTTCCTCCCCTTACTATTATTATCTTCATTATTATATCACAGTTGTCTAAAGTCATATTTTGCATTCTGGAATACAGCAAAATTTCAGTGATTTTTTTGGGTATGAGGGTAGCTACTGATTATGTCCGAAACTTTAATCATTAATGCCTTTCTATATATAAGGAATTTGAAAGTCCTGGAGAGGGAGATAGCTTGGTGGTCTGACTGCCTTGCAAGTTAGGCAAGCACAAGGACCCAGTTTGGATCCCTGGTACTGCACATTGTGCCAGCCCTGGGTGCTGAGCCAGCCACCAAGAGCAGGCGCCTGTAATATCAGTGCTGGGA
>NW_004524701.1:7706426-7723358 GCF_000260255.1 Octodon degus | reverse complement strand
TTTTTTTTTTTTTTTCCTCTGAGAGATAGAGAAATCCTACTTGCTTCAGAATCATGTGAAAATTAATGAGTACAATAATGTTTGTGACTCTACTCCATTAAGTACTGATTAGCATTAGTTATTACTTTTAATAGTTTAAGTACTGTCATCAAACTAATCCTCTGAAGTAGGGGCACAGATTTAATAAAAACATTCTTCTGTACTATGAGAAACTGTTCCATAAAATTTTTGCTATTGCTTTTGAATATCACTTTCCCTATCTAAAATTTTCTATGGCCCTTGCCAGAGAAACAAACTAAAATCAAATAACATCTTGTAGGACTTTAATAAAATGTCACTTAAGTACTAAGATAGGGAAAAATGGGCATGTTTTATTTTTAACATTTATCATCTTTATGCAGCACATATCTATACTAGCAATAGCATCCTAAGAATTTTCATAACTGATTGTTACAGTTTGTGTGTATTTGTCCCCCCAAAGCCTCATGCAGTCATTGAAGTGCAGTTCTACAGTTTGTGATTAATTCATGGTCCAAGGCTGGGATTATGGGTCTGAGTACTGCTAGGATTATGGGTGTGAGTGCTACACTCAGCCTGGGGTGGATTGCCTGAATGTAATATAAGAGAGACAGAGAGACCTGCTTTCTGTTGCTGCTGTTTCCCCCATTTGCTCTTGCTCTTTGCTGCCACCATGAACTGCTGCCCTCCGCCATGTGCCAGTCTGCCTTGGAGCCAGCCATGTGTGGACTGAAACCTCCATTAACTGTCAGCCAATTCTTTCCTGCCTTCATTTTTTCTGGTATTTGTCCCAACAGTGAGAGAAGAGTAACTGAGACAATGATTTATGAAAGTTCAGCTAGGTAGACGGTTCAGAGGTCTAAGTGCCTGCCTGGCAAGAGCAAGGACCCTGGTTTGATCCCTGGTACCACGTGTCATGCTGGCCTTGAAACAGCATGGTGGCACACACTAGTAATCCCAGCACTGATGAGTCTGAGACAGGAGGATTAGTACAAGTCTGAGCTGCATAGGGAGACCCTGTACCAAATAAATAAATAGAAGTTTTAAAAATTTTCTTTAAAAAGTATAGTGTAGTAGCATTCCTGTAAGCATTATGAATTTAGAAAAGAGTTTGTATTTCAATTTTTGTCTCTGCAGATAAAATTTAGACCTTCTGCTTGTGAGACTTGTCCAAAAAAACCCAAAAAGGATAATACTTGTTTAGAATGTTAAGGCTTTGGAGTAATATGTATGCTAAATATCAAATGTGATTGAGTATAGCTAGTACAATGAATTTATTACCTTTCTGTTATGATTGTATTTGGAAATGTATAGCAGGAACCCATTTCATAATTTTTAGAGAAATAAAAGAAGATAGGTTTATTCGGTGGCACAGTAAAGAGAAAGGAGAGATAAAAGAGGCCTTTATTGACTGAAGATTAGGAGAGAATCTGAGGGAGATGGTGGGGATTCTCTGGCCTGAGATAATGACTACCTCTTGTCTGCCTGCCTCTCTCTCTCTCTCTCTCTCTCTCTCTCTCTCTCTCTCTCTCTCTCTCTCTCATTTTATGTATTTGGTACAGGGTCTCACTACACAGCTCAGACTTATTGTGATTCTATTATTTCATTCTCCCCACTGCTGGGATTACAGGTGTGTTCCACCACTCCCAGTCTTGATGGCAGGTTTTGAGCACTGGGGTGTGTGTGGGGGCGTGCAGCATGTGATTGTGGGGGGTGGGGGGAAGGTTGAGACTTTTGCCAGAGGTGGAGTTTGAGGGGCAGGTTTATTGACACCAAGGGAGCTTATTGGGGTCTCCCTTGTGGCACAGGAAAAGTGAAGGGAAATTGTATCCAGGACTGGATTGGTAAGGAAGCTGGGAGGTGGGCTCTGGGAAGATGAGCTGTTATTTTAAGGGCTTCAGCCATGTTAGATGACCACCATAATAATTCAGCAACTTGTACCAGGGCCAGAACCTATCAATATTCTTTAGAATCCTATTGTCAGTTGAATTCTCCCTCATGTAGACTTAGCTTAAATAACTGATTTCCAGATTTACCTGGAGAGGATGTCTGTTCATCAGCTGATAAAAATCATTTAAAGGGTGTGAATATGGAGGTGGTGAGGGAAGTGTGTGTGGCATTTAAATACAGTCACTCAGTATATTACTTTACACTTCTCAACTTCTTAAGAATAGGGGTTGGTTCTGATTTCCCCCAAGGAGATAGGTCTGGATTCCATGAGGGTCACCTGTCTGAGCAAGACTGGTTCTTCTGATCTTCAAAAGGCAATAATTGTTCAATTCCAAAAGCCCTTTGTTGCTATAATTAGAAAGTTAAAATTAAATTCCTTGCAGTGTAAGTCTGAAAGGATTAGCAATGGTCTTGATTGGTATATAAGGAAAGTTTTATAATCTCTAGAACTATAGCTTTTGAGGAACAAATAATCTAATCTGTAATTTTGCAATGGGACAGAGGGTATTATTAAAGGTTTATTCTTAGGACTCTCATCTTTTGATTTGACTTCATAATTAAAAACCTCTTGTGAAGTGGGGAGGATGTATAGAAGAATGATAATATTGTTCTGCTTTAATCACTGTTGATTTTTTAGTGATTCTTTGAAGTGGTGTCCAACTGTTTCCTCTGGCTTTCACACACTTTGAAGAAACAATAGGAACTTTTTAAGTACATAGCCAGATCTTCCTGTACAGCTTCCCTTGGAGAGGATTATTTTTAGTTAGATAGGTTTACTGCCCAGGCTGAAAGCATTTATTCACCAATTCTGATAAAAGGTCAAATGTAACTTGATGTACATCAGACTGAGGGAATGGAAGCCTTTTCTCTCTACCACCACTGTCCTCTGCTCCTGCAAAAATAAAAGAGGGAAGGATACAGAAGAAATGAAAACAAGGCTTCTTTCCTTTGAATATCAGAATGTAGATCCAATTCAGATCTTCTGTTTCTTTTTTTTTTTTTCTTTTTTTTGTGGAACTGGGGATTGAACTCAGGCCCTTGCACTGGAAGCGCTTATTCCACTGAGCCATCTCCCCGGGCCCCCTTCTGTTTCTTATTACAGTTTGACAAATGTCTTATCTGCTCATATTATTTCTTTCTTAATCCATGAATTTTATAATTTTGATAAATTCTATTTATCACATGCCTTTTTGCAGACTTCTTTTCTTGTGTGCCACTACTCATTTAAAATTCCAGAAGTCCAGAACAAGCCTCTCTTTTTCTATGCTTTGTACTGCTATTTCTGTTGAGGACTCTTTTCTATGCCCAGGGCTGCTAGGTCTCAACTTTTAAACCCAGAGCTGCCTGACCTCTGCTGAGCCAGCTCCCTTCCTGATGTGCCCGCTTGGATGGATCTGGTGGACCTTTAAATATTCACTTAAAACTGGAGTCATACTCTCTCACAACAGCTGGTTCCTGTACTGTTTTTTTCTAAGCACGAGTATTTATCCTGCTTACTCAAGCGTCTTCAGAGAAACCCCAGACATTGCTAGTGAGAATGAAAATGGTACAGCCACTGCAGCTAAGCATCTTGGTGGACTCTTAAAATGTTACATATGGAATTACCATATGATAGTTCTATTCCTAGGTTAAGACATAGAATTATCAGCAGTTCTATTCCTAGTCTGGATACTCAAGATAATTATTTTTTTTTTGAGACAGGGTCTCACTATGAGTTATAGCTGTCCTTGAACTCATTCTGTCATCTAGGGTTGTCTCAAACTCATGGCAATCTACCTGCCTCAGATTCCTAAGGGTGTGTGCCACCATGCCTGGTAAGATAATTGAAAAAAAATATTCAAACAAAATGTATACATCACCACATTATTAATATTAGCCAAAAAATAGAAATAGCTCCAGTGTCCATCACTCCTATGTGGGTAAGCAACTTATAGTATCTGTATAATGGAGTAAGAAGAAATGAAGTAAGGATACACACAACAACATAGATGTACTTGAGAAGCATGCTAAATAAAAGAAGCCATACACAAAAGGCTGCATGTTGTGTGATTCCATTTATATGAGGTATCCAAAGCAACTCATAAGAAATCAGATTTATTAAGGATTCTCAGTACCACAAGTAAATAAATTAATAAATGCAGATCAGTGGTTGCCAGCATGTAGGGGTAAGGGAATTGTTTGCTCTTGTAATATGAAAATGTTCTGCAATTAAGATGGTGGGGAGGGCTGTACCATATTGGGAAGAGGCTAAAAGCTACTGGATTGTACACTTCAAAATAGTCAAAATGATGAGGATCTAAGTTCACTGAGGATCTAAGTTCACTTTGGTTCTAACAAAGCACCAAAACTAAGTGTCAGAAACAACAGAAATTTATTGTTTCATAGTTCTAGAAGCTAAAAGTGTGAAACCAAGGTATTGGCAGGATTCGTTTTTTCTGAGAGATATGGGGATAATTGGGTTCATACTGTCTTCTAGCTTCTGATCATTTGCAAACGATCTTTGGGGTTCCTTGGCTTATGGGCCTATCACCCCAGGCTGTCTTCATCTTCCCATGGTATTGTCTCTATGTCCCTTTAGTCTTGGCCGAGGGCAGCTGGAGGCTGGACTCAGCGGCCCTCAATGGCTGGAGGCACTGGGCCTATGGGTCAGAGCTGCTGCCCCTAGCACTTTCCTGTGGCCTAGACTCCCTCATAGTAGGTGGCCTCATGGTAGTCAGGTAGTCAATGTTCCAGCCATAAAAAGAAAACCGGAAGCTTTTCATGACTAGCTTTGAAGTCATATAACATCATTTTCATCATACTCTTGGTGGAAGCTGTCTTAAGCTGGCCTAGATTCACAAGGAGGAGGCACAAGCATCATTGCTCAGGAGCAATTTGAGGCCATGTTTTAAAACTGTCAAAATACTTAATGCTATCATCTGATTTTTTTTAAGCAAAACTGGGGATTGAACTCAGGCCTTTGCCCTGCCAGGCAAGCGCTTATTCTACTGAGCTATCTCCCTGGCCCAAATAATTGGACCTGGGTTTTTTGGTTTGATTTTTTTTTTTTTTCATCTGAATGTTTACATCCATGCCATCCCCCAGCTTATACATTGAAACCTGGTCCCCAGTTGATGATATTAAGCAGTTGGGCCATTAGCGGGTGTTTGGTTTCTAGGTGACTCAGGAATGTTCTTCCACTAGTCCTGACAAGGCAACCTCTTGGTTGCTTTCAGCATATGATGATGAATTTTACAGCATACAGTAAAATTCATCATCTTTGAAGCAATCAGCCCCTACCAGATCTGAGTCTGACAATGCCTCGATTTTGGTCTTTCCAGCTTCCAAAAATATGAGGAATAAATGTCTGTTATGTTACCCACTTCATAGGTTACACCAGCTTGAGCAGACTGATTCACTAATCTGTTCTGTCACAGTATTCTTGTCAGTCACTCTTCCTTTCATCGTTTGATTTCTACCTTAAGCTCATCTCGCTGTCCATAGTATTATGTGTGTCACCTTGGCCATATACAAGTAGGTGCTAGGTAAATCAATGAAGTGAAAGTTGACTGGAGAATTAGAAAAGGTGGAGCAAGAAAAGCCACACACTTCTACTGTGCGCAGCACAAGCTTGTTCAGTGGATCTGAGCATGATTTATGGTATGCATGCCCAGTGGGTTGAGCTTTATCTTTTAGCCCCATGATCCCAGTTCAGCAGTAAATCTGAGACTGCATGTGACAGTCATTACTGCATGAGATGCCTAAGATCTAGCTACCACCCAAGATAGTGCCGTCCTAATGCCTTCAGTAAAACACAGCAATGTAATTGTAAGTGAAGCCAAATGTTAGCTGAGTGAATTTCTCAAAAGAAAATAAACAATTAAAATTTTAATTTTTAAATAGGCCAATACTAATAGTGTATGTGAGCTCATGGATTTCTGTGCTTGTTGGGCGAAGGGAAGGGTAGCAAGAAATGCATAATTATTATTATTATTATTATTATTATTATTATTATTATTTTTTTTAAACAACTGACTTAGAGCTTTACCAGAATGATCATGTTTATTCAACATTCCCTGAAGAATTTAGAATGAGAATTCTCTCATCTCCATGGCTTATTTCTTTGAAGAAGTTTGGTCTGAGGTGGATGCATTTATGACTTTATCAGGCCTGAGTCCACCTGTTCCCCTGGCTTCTGGCCTGCTGTGACAGCTGGGCTATGGGTTTGTTAGATGAGAGTGGGTCCCTTTCTTTTCCTGTTCCAGGCAGTCACTTACATCTTAAGATGCAGCTCAGAGAGTTAAAATACAGTCTTAGTTTCCCCTCCTACACAGCAGAGTATGAGGCAACTAAAACCTCAGGCTCTTGCGGACCTACGTTTGAGCATTGACTCTGTCACCTCAGCATGTTAATCACCCTCCATATGCTTCCTTGCTTAAGAAAAAGGAGAGTTAGAAAATTGAGTACATTTTAGCAATGGAGTTAGAAAAAGTGAGGAGGATCATACATATAAAGATTCTAGTAGCTCCTGTCCATGGTGAATGCTCAATTTTAGGTATTAGAAAGCTGCCCATTTAATTGTTTGAGCTCTGCTTGGAATTTATGTACAGTAGTACTTCAGTAGCTTTTAAAGAATGTTTCTTATTCTGATATCCTAGTTAATTTTTTTTTTTTTTTTGCAGAACTGGGGCTTGAACTCAGGCCCTTGTGCTTGACAGGGAAGTGCTTATTCTACTGAAGCACCTCCCCAACCCTCTTAGTTAAATTGGAAAGAAAGTTTATGTTGCTTTAGGTCTGAGATATTATATTGTTATGATCATTTCCTATCTTTGTTTAATATTTGTGATTTTTGTTTTGAAAAGTCCTTAGTACAGAATAATTATAAAATGAAATAGAGAAATGGCTTAAAATTCTCAGACTTCAGGAAATCTGTATTTATTTTTCTAAATTTTCCTATTATCTATGGTAGTTCAGGCTACATCTACAACACATGGACTTGTTTGTTTCTGGGTGTTTGATTTAAAACTATTGACTCCTTCCATTCCTGGCAGGGTCAGAATGAGCCCGGTCCTTTCCAAGGCTGAGAACTAGAGCTGCATATCTTCTTTTCAGAGGACTGGAGATGGTGGCAGGTTGTGAAATGGAGGAGGAGGGAGCTTTTATAACAGATGGTTTCTTGGATATCTGGGGCCTTATCCAGCTCTGAGCTTTGGAAGTGATAGGTCAGACCCTGAACTGGTACAGATATGGGTAGGATTGCCAGAAAAGGAAGCAAGGTCCTGGGGCGATGTCTTTGGGGCGTCTGCCACTGTGCAGCTGGTGGGCTAGTGTGTTAGTTTTGGTTTCCTGTGGCTTGGTGAGGTGTTTGTGTGTGGTACCACTATGAAGTGAGAAACTAGGCCTGGAGTCTGAGGTAGTCATAAGCACCCTAGAGCTGTTGACATGTGTTAGAAGGGGTGTCAGCTACTGTGCCTCATAGGACTCCTCATAGGACTTATGCCATCTTTGGCATGGATGAAAATGCATGAATTTGTGAGCCAAAGAAATGAGTGTATGTGCTCTCCACTGATCAGCCTGGGGTTCTGAAATTAGATGGTGCAATAAGCAATATTTTGTGAGAGGGCTTGCCCGTCTTCTTTGTCATTAGCCTCCAAAGACTAAGCACTTACCCCAGACATTGCCAACATCCTCTGGTAACCTTTTTGGAATTGTTAAATTATTCTCAACTAGTTTCTAGTATTTATCCTGCTTCTCTTTAGCTGAGTGCTCTTGGGCAAGCTACTTAATCTCACTGTGTTTAGCTTTGTCTAGAAGATGAAGACCCAGCTTAGACCTATCTAAGATGACCTCCATTGTCTATATTTGATTAAATAATTTAGTGGTGTTTGCTGCTTAGGTTATTTGAGTTCTACCAGTTTTACTCCTGCATAAAGGAAGAGACATACACTTCTCTTTTGCTCTTAAAATTTTTTTTTAAGTTATTTACGTATTTGTTACAGGGTCTCTCTCTTTTTTTTTTTCGGAACCGGGGATTGAACTCAGGCCTTTGTGCTTGCCAGGCAAGCGCTTATTCTACTGAGCCATCTCCCCAGCCCCAGGGTCTCTCTTCACAGCTCAGATTTGTAGTGATCCTCCTGTCTCAGCCTCCCAAGAGCTGGGATTACACCCAGCTCACCTGGTTTTGGTGGCGGCTGACATGGCATGCCCAGGGCTCCGGGGCCAGAGCAGCATGTGGTACCGGGGATCAAAGGGAGTCCTTGTGTTTGCCAGGCAGGCTCTTAGGCCATTTTTCTTAAAGATATAATTGATGTGTCTTCATATCTGGTATTTAAGGGCTTGGTAATTAATTTTTATTTTTTATTTGGGTTTGGTAATTAAAGAGTCTGTATCATTATTTTATAGAGAGAAGGATTCAAGCTTTATCTTTGTGCAGTTTGTAGTTAATCTCACCTCTTTTGTTGAAATAATATTAGTCACAGTTGCTTTTGGGGAGGTAAAAATGTGTAAAGCATAATGCAGCATTACAGAAGATTTTTTTTCCAGAAGCAGTTGAGTTCACCTGGTCAATCCTTCATTGCCGAGCGTTGGAGACTGCGGGCCAAAAAGTCTGATGAATCTGAGACTGTATTTTGTTCATCTTGATATCCTAGCACCTCCTGACCCTCAAAACCAGTTATGCTTGTCAATTTTGTTTTGTTTTTTAACAGTGTTTTGCAGAATGGCCTGATTAAAGACCTCTGTCATTAACTCTTCCCCACCCTGGTGGGTGCTAGAATGGCACATCACCCCTTCTCTCTGCATCATCTTAATATACAGTGCAAATTCCAGGAGCCTTTGGTTTTCTCTCTAGCTTGGAATGTTTCTCAGGACTTAGTTTCAGGCTGAGGGGTTTTCTTCAAGATAAGCATATGCTGCTTGCCTTTTGCATGCCAATTACTTTGTCTGAGGTTTGAATTTGTGAGAGGGGAGCAGAGATATAGTTCTGAGGAATGAAGTGGATTCTGGGGAAATATGAGGGGTAGGGGCTGAGTGGGTTGAGCCAAAAGGAGCTAAGAAACCATAGTGCAGGAAATATGCCACTAAAGAGGCCTTGCAAACCTTCCCAGTGCTAGGATACGGCTCTCAGGCAGAGGTGTGGAACTTCTGGAGTGGTTCTGTGTGTGAGGTCTGAAGTACTAAGGTCTTTTTTAAAATATTAATTTTAATGAGAAAGAAATAGCAATGAGACAATTTCAAAGCAGGTTAGTAGGACAGTTACAATAATTAATATTTTGCATATTGTTGTCTTCATAGTAGCTATTTAGAGTACAAGATGCAGACATGATATCTAAACACTATTAGTACAAATCTTTCTTCTCATTGAATTAAGGTAAAGTAGTTGTGTATCTGTCCTAACTATACTAAGGTCTTTGTCATGTTTCCTTTTGACCTCACTTGCTGTAAACCACCAAATGTCCCATGATAGTTCGCGAGTTTCACTATTTTCCCTTTAATTATGCCTTTTCAACTGAAAATGTGACACACATCTTATTTTTTACATTCTAAAGCATTAACTTCTAAAAACATGCCTGGAAATCTAGTGAATTTAAGAATCAATTTATATTTTAATGTAGTGTTATTTTTCCCTAAAAGCAGAAAACCACTACATCTCAGGACCCAAAAATAAGAATAGGAAAACACCAGGCATTTTTAGTGGAGAGGTGGTGAAGGATTCAGAGCAGACTTATTGGGAAAGGAGGGCTTTGTTGACCATGGAGAATGGAATGATTGCTAAGTGATGCAGAGAAAATACAGTGGATTTGACAACCATGGAATTAATTGACTGCCAATCTAAAATAATAAAAATTATGTCTCTCCTTAGCATGTACAAACTTTTCCCTTGTTACTATATAGTGTAACAACTACTTGCCTAGCATATAACATCATATTAAATATTATAAGGAACCAAAAGATGATGTAGAGTGTACAGGAGAATGTGCCCAAGTTTTGTGCAAATATTATGCTATTTTATATGAAGACTTGAACATTATGGACCTTTCTCCTTGCGGTAGGTTCTGGGAATATTCCTTATGGCTTTCAAGGGATGTCTACATCCTGTTTGCCCTTGTTTTTTAGGTTCATGTAACTTCTGCACAAGGACAGCTCTCAGGTATCCTAAAGAAAACTGGGGCAGCAAGGCACAAAGATTGCAGCAGAGCAAGAGGCTCTTTGTCTATTTCTCAGGAAAGCAACTCACCAAGCCCAGCCCAGCCCATTTCTCCTCTTCTCCAGAGGAACCATAAGGGCTTGCTTGAGTGGAACCTCAGTGAACTCTGGATCTCTCCACATGCCCACAGAAGCCCTTAAGACAGGACTGGAACCTGGTTAGTCCTCTCTACATGATACTTTGCTCACTCGTGTGTTATGAGTTTTAATGGGCCTACTTGGACGATCAGGATATACAAACCATATTTATAAACATCTGACATTTTGAAATGTTTTTTGTTACCATGCTGTCTTAGTCACTTCTCTATTTCTGTTGCAGAATGCCCAGCACCTTCAAACTGAAAGAGGAAAGGTTTATTTGAGGTCTTGGTTTGAGTGTGTGGTTGGCTGGCTCCAGGACAGAAACAGTATGGTGTAAGGGTTCCATAGAGGCAGCTATGAAGCAGAGGGACTAGAATACACACACCAGTGACCACCTCCAAGCAAATGCAGGACACATTCTGGGCCTGAACTCATCAGTGGGTAATCTACTGGGGAGTACAGGTCTGCTGCCCAGTATTTCTCCAAACACATGAGGCTTTTGGGGGACATTTTAGATTTCAGCCATAGGACATGCTGAACTCATATTTTAGCCTCTTGTCAGAAAACAATATTACTCCAGTTTAGCAGGTAAACCTAGTTTACTGTTGGGAAACTTCAGAAATACAGGCTGCTTGGTTGTAGTTAATGTGTACACACAGGCTGCTTGAACATCAGAACATTTGTATGTTAATGTCTCCTATAATAGGCTTCTCAATATTAATAAAATTGAGCAGGTACTTTTATTACTAGTTTATGAAGGAAGAAGCTGATGGGTGGTTAAGTGATTTTTGCCCCAGATAAATTAGAGGTGGAGTCAGAGCTGGAAACAAGTTCTGTGCTTCCTTCTGGGACCAGTTCAAGTGTGGATTCATGTCCTGTGGTGCGATATCCTGGAGTGCAGCTCGCCATCCTCGGATCACGGGCAGAACGGAGCAGTCTGGGCTGGAGGAGTGGCCCTGTCTTCTCCCACATCTGGCTGCGCAGGTGGCTCCATTTGTCGTTGTGTCTTGGTCAGCAATATAAGTGTGTGTCCTTAAGAAGAGGACCCCAGAAATGGACACAAGTCCTACCATTTACAGTTATAGAAGCAAATCTGGCTTCCAGGAAGCCTCAAAAACGGGCCTCGATGGGGGAGGGTATGTCACACTATCCTGGTGTTTTGGTTTGTGTATAGGTGTCCCTCAAAGCTTATGCAATCATGGGGCAGCTTTTGGAGTTTGTGCTTGATTATTGTGGTTGTGGATGCTGCACTTGTTTTAGGGCAGGTAATTTGCATTACAATGTAAGGTGGGAAGAGAAGCTAGCTGCTTAGGCTGCTGCTGCCCCTTTCTGCACTCTTGCTTTTTGCCACCGCCATGAAAGGTTGCTTTCTGCTGCTCTGCCATGGACCCAGCTGAGTATTGACTGAAACCTCCAGTAACTATGACCTAAATAAACCTTTCCTTCCTTCATTTTGGGTGTCAGGTATTTGTCCCAGCAAGGAGAGACGAGTAACTAAGACACCTAGCATCTAGAGTAAGGGTCGGGGTCTGCCTTCCCCATCCAAAAGAGAAAAGTTCAGAAATGAGGAGTTCCAGAACACAGAAGCAGAGGAATGAAGGTAATCATGCTGATAGACGCATTGTCCTTTCACACTGTGAGCAAAGAGAAGTCTGCATGGAGCAGACATGTGCCCAGACAGCAGGATGGTGGTGAGGAGGAGCAGTAAGGAGCTTTCTTCACTGCCTCTCTGTGTTTCCTAGGCTCAGGGGCTCCTGAGCTCACTATTGATGCACAGAGAATGGATTCTGTACTGGGGATTGTATCTACCTGAGGACCAGCAGAAAGGGATGCCCACAGGCAGCATCCTGCTTCCGCTTCCTCTGCTCAGTGTCCAGCCCCATCTCTGCTCTGACCTCACCCTATCCCTTGGCTGCAGCAGGGCTTCATGGTCTCCATTTTGTGGATGAATGAACATGAGGAACTTTAAAACTCTAGTACATCTGACTTGGTTAGTCATGGCTGGGGCTTTGGAGGTACTCTCTCCCCCCCTTATTATTTTTTAAATTTGAGAATAATGTGACAAGTAGGACTAAAAATTTTGGTTTAGTGTTGGTTGATGTTGATTTTTCTTTTCATCCATTTTTGTTACTACTCTCTAGACTAATGTGATTTCTTAGGATTAGTCCTAACTTGTTACATAAAACCCTCTAAGTTTAAGTTTTATGCAAAGTGGTAGTACAAGCTTTGGTTTGTGGTAAGATGTCTTGGCCAGTAAACAGAAATAAGTAGTATTTATTGATAGCTGCAGTGGATTTTCCTCTGTGGGACAACAACAGCTAAAAATGAGTCTGAAGGATGGGGAAAAAAGAAGTGAACATGTCTTTGAGAATAAGTATTAAGGTTTTAGACTTAATGGAAACCCTCCCCCCCAATCCAGTGTGGGGAGAGAGACTGGCAAGGCAGCAGTATGAATTTGTGGTCACATAGCCTTGCATCTGTATAACCTGCCACTTCTGTAACAGTATGAAAATGCCATGCATTCTTTTTTCTCTAGAAAGAAGCGTGCTGTCTGCCACTTCACAGTAGCGGCAGTGAAAATCACTAGTGACCTTTCTGGTGTCAGGAGACCTGGGTTCCATTTATCTGTGCTCCCTTGCCACTGCTGGGATGTGGACTGTCACAGAACACTGGTCCTTCCAGTGGTGACTCACTGGAGATGTAGAAGGGCTTAGAAACTGACAAGCCCCAAGGGACTGTGTTAGGCAGAAGACCCCACATGTCTGGCACAGTGGAAACTTACTCGACCTCCATTTCCATAGCGAGAAGGAACCTAGACAGGGTTGGAGTTTGGAAGGCCCGAAACTATTGCAGACATTATGTGTGAGCACGTTAAGTTTTTCTCAAGAAGTTCTATGGTCTCTCTCCTCCCCTCTCCTTCTCTCTTTCCTCTCTTCTCTCTCTCTCTCTCTCTCTCTCTCTCTCTCTCTCTCTCTCTCTCTCTCTCTCTCTCTCTCTCTCTCTCTCTCTTTGTGCCATGGCTTTTTAAAACCTGAGATCTAAGGAAATCAAAGTGGTGAAAAAGGATTCATGTCTTAGGTTTCTGTTATAGGAAGAGGACCCATTATATAGTCTGGATTCCTACAAATGCAAACAGATTTTTTTTTATTCATTTACACTTTAGCAGCTTGTCTAGCATGTTATGCTATATTGAGTAGGATTCCAAAGTTAAAATTATTTTTCACGAGATCCTCAGGCAAAAAGTGCCACTTTAGGAATAGTTACAGTGTGTATAAATTTCACCTAAGGAGTAACAAATGGTTTCTTTTTTCAAGTTGCATCATCTAATCACAAGCAGAAAGTATTTGAGGGAAAGTAGAACAACAACATATATATGAGAGAGAGGAGGGCTGGCCAAATAGCTAAGCGGATTAATGTGCCTGCAAGCAGGCACAGGGGCTGGGGGTTTGATCCCCATGCCTGCTGTGCCAGCCCTGTCCCCTGGGTGCACTGAGACAGCGATTGAGACTGGGCATGGTGGCACACACCTGTGATCCCAGCTCTTCGGAGGCTGTGAACAGGTGGATCACTATGAGTCCAATCTAGTAGTTAGACCCTGAACACCCTGTAGACCCTTCCCTAAAAATACAAAGAGAGGGAAAGAGAGAGAGAGAGAGAGAGAGAGAGAGAGAGAGAGAGAGAGACAGACAGACAGACAGACAGACAGATAGAGAATAGGACTGATAAAGTACAAATAAATGATAAAAAAACCACAGGCAGGAAAAAAGAAACAGTTATTCCAAAATCTTAAGCTATTTGAGCATCATATTTACATGTAAGCTTCCTGGAAACCAAGTGAAAAGAAACATGAGTATTCAATTCTTTCTTAGAGAAAGCAGGTTATGTCCTTAGATGACATACTGTTCTTGTAGTGCCTGTCAGAGACTTTCTCACACAATCCCTCTGATATGTCACCATCTCTGGCACTTCTATGAGATGTCCAGAGATACTTTTGTCCCAATCTCTTTCCATTTTCACAGTTGGTCTTGGTGGAGGCCTTTATGTGTATCTCTGTATACCTCATGAACTCTTCCCACTGTTCTGCAAGCTCAGTTGTGTGGAGCTGCCAGTAACTAGAACAGCTGATGGTGCAAGATTATAGTCTGGAACGGGCCCAGGTGGGGGTAATGAGGGCATCAGTGTGCTTTCTGCCAGGAAATGGCCATCTATGAGCATCCTGATGGGCTTTGCCATGGAAATTGAGAACCCTGACCAGAATGTCTGCTGAGGTGGACCAGGCTGTATATCTCAGGCAGCGCAGCCTGGGAGGGCCTGGCCTGCTCAGTCTGCACCAGCTACTTGGTGAAGCACTGTGTCTTTCACCTTCCTGTAAATCAAATCTACTTTGGAATTATTCAGAAATAACCTTGGAAAGTTTAAAATGTACTTTTTAGTTTGGAATTAAAATCACAATGTATAAATATGGATTTGAGACAAAAGCCTGATGTCCCAAGAGAGCAGGGAACACTAGACAGAGCCCGAGGAGAGTTGCTGTCTGTTTGCAAATTCCCAGAAAGCTGGTATTCAAGGCTGCAGATAACAGCTTCTCCTGCAGGCGCCCTGTCCTTTGATCCCTTGCTTGGGATGTTATCAGCTAGCATTTGTGTGAACCTGGTGTTAGGCATATGGTGTAAGTCAATAGAGATAGTAGTTTGTATTCACTTAAGTAATTACGCACATTCCTTAGTGTGCCTTTACCCCTCAATAAACGTGAGATGCTTCTGAGGCTCTGGGCTCACTTGGAGGGAGACTAATCTCAGTGAGACCTCTGAAGCTACATTCATTAGGTCTTCTCTTCATTTCTTTTGGCACCAACCCGAAACATACGACATCATAGTAAAAGCTTTTAGAATCAAATTACATTTCGTTACCAAACGAAAGAGATTTCTTTTTCAGCTTTTATTCACAAAAGAGTAAAAAAACTTTTGTGTTTGGCTTTTCATTTCTTTCCATCAGTGTTCAGTAATTGTGTAAGCTCTTATAATCTGTCACTAGTAGTGTTATCTTTTTGTTTTGGAAAACTAAAAGTATCTTAATACATAATATTTCAAAAATATATTTTCTTAGAAGTAATAGTGTTTGATCTGTGATGAGATAGGTTGAGATGTAGGGTCAAAAATATTTATATATTGTGTCTAAAGAATTATCTGCCTACCTATATAGCCATTAAAAATGTATGCGGAAATAGCCAGGTAGTGCGGAAAGGTGTTTCCTTCTCTTCCTGGAGTGGCTGGAAGTTGTGTGGTCTGCGTGTTTGGTGTCCGTTCTGTGTTTCCTTTGGAAGGTATAAATGAGTATGAATCTCTGAGAATGAGGTAAGGCTGGCATTGAACTTGAGTTGTCTTGTGTAACAAACGTCAATTCAGAAGTTAACATAATTTATAGAAAACAAATGTGTTTAGGTCTGTTAGTTTCTGAATCATACAAAAATGGCTATGTACCTTTTCACCTGATTTGGAAAGTTTGCTTAGGGTAGTCTGATGGAAATACAGACCTTGTGATAGGTATAATGTAGAGAGTAGAGAGATGTGGGGCTTCAGCTGCTCTTTGGAGAAATGAACCATACACATAAGAATACCTGGGACTGAATCATCTGGTTTCAGTCAGCCAGAACACCAGTTTAGGTAACCAGGGCAAACTCTGGATTCCAGGGCCAGGGCTGGAGTTGTGCTGCTTCCCAAGAATAGCCAGAGGATGGTGTTTATTTCAGTAGATTTTCCTGAGCCATGTTTGACAGGCCAGTAAGAAAAATGCACACGCATTAACTGTAAATGAGTGAAATTTGAATAGCCATATGGAAATCTTCATTTTTACTATTTGTTTGTTTATTTTTAATGTATTTAGTACAGGGTCTACAGGGGCTCACTGCACAGATCAGATTTGTAGTGATCCTCCTGTGTTTTCAGCTTCCCGAGTGCTGAGATTACAGGTGTGTGCCACCACGCTCAATCTCATTCACTGTCTCAGCATGCTTCGCGTCCCGTAGCGCTTGCTTAAGCAGGTGCTTTACTCTGCTGAGCTATCTGGCCAGCCCTTTTATACTGTTTAGAAGCTATAAACATTGTTTTTTCCCATGGTTACTGATAATAGTAAGGTAGAGGATGAATATCTCTATTTCAGAAATACAAAATCTGCAGTGTTTTAAAATCTGAAACTTCTTTTTTAAAGAGATAAAAAGTTTCATATAATAGAAGAGTAACAATGGTTAATACATTGTATATTATTATCTTTAAATTAGTTACTCTGAGTACAAGATAACAGCATTTACTTGTCCAAATAATATTAGCACAAACCTTTGTTTTCAGTGAATAGAAATTCATAGTAAAACTATCTTAACTAATATGTATGTGTATATGTATATATATGTATATCTATATATATATACGCATATATATAAAACTTTTTTTGCTTTTCCTTTCCTCCTTTTTTTCATTCCCACACCCCAGTTTCACTTTTCTTCTGAAGTTCTTCCTTTTTTATAATATGTGTTGTACATTTTGGATCTTACTTTTCAACTTCCCACACTAGGGAAACAATACAATGTTTACAAATATGTGTCTGGTTTATTTCACTTATGAGTATGGTCTCAACAGGTTAGTGGGACGGTTATAATAATACATTGCATATTGTCTTCATAGTAGTTATTCGGAGGACAAGATG
>NW_004524701.1:7700150-7706317 GCF_000260255.1 Octodon degus | reverse complement strand
TTTTGCACAACAAAACAGTCCTTTATTTACACTTTTGTGAAGTTAGTAACCCTTGATTCTAGGTTGCCTAGCAACTGATAGCTAACCTTAACCATCACAGGAGTGAGGTATCTTGTTTGTTTAGGCACTGGGCCGAGTCCCACCTACACATACTAGATTGAGTTCCTAGCTTTGTGGCTCCCAACATATCCCCCTTTTTTGTTTTGTTTTGTCAGAGATGGGTGTTCCGCTGCAGTTAGAGAAGCTGTACTGGGAAAAGTCTTTATAGGACCTTTTCATACTTGAAGCCAGTCAAGACTGTAGATACTTGAATCCAGCAAAATAACCCAATATAGTCCAATAGTCCATAATAGTAGTGGGTTATCAGCAGAACTGGCAATAGTCAGAAGTTGATTTGAGCCTTTACAGCTCAGCATATTAATATGGCATTACCTCATGGTTATACTTTTTTGCTGGTTGGTTAAGACCAAATTAAAGAAAGACCTATATAACTAAAAGTTTGACGTTTGTATCTGAGAAGGTCAGTCAAAAGTCTTCAGGATTTATCCTGAAACTGTGTAAGAAATACTCAACCTGTCTTCAGAGGGATTGACAGTTTTGGGCTGAGGTACTTAAAAGACAGTGTAAATGAAGTATTTTAAATTAACTTTATAAATGACTTTAATACCCTGCAGAATGTTTGTTTTAAAAACTTTTTGTCATCTCTTAAGAGTCTTCTGTTCAGGGGTCATTAACCAACGCAGAAAGTCCTGGTGAGTTTGGAGAAGAAGACACAAGAGCCCTTCCAGTCCTTCTTACCTGCCCCAGTTTGTATGTTGGGAGTGTGATCCGTGAACCAGCCCAGGCACCAGCTTTGGGGAGATGAGACTGCATTATTTTCAAGGATTAATTCCTACGCAGTTTAACTTTAGCTAAGTCACTGGTTGATAATTGATATATTTTTCCTTGGTATGTTAATAGACTAGTTATTACTTCAAGGTTATATTAAAATATTTGTCAGACTTTTGAAGGAGTTCTTTGCTTGGAGAGAAAGGGAATGAAGAGGGGAAAGAGATAAGAAGGAAGCATAATAACCTACAATTTTAAATTGTTTAAGCTGTTTTCATTCATGGAAAAATTATCTGACATTTAATGTCTGTGTATGAGAAGTGAATTCAGTTTTGGATACTGAGTTTAAAGTGCCTGGCGTACAGTCTGAGTAGGAAAAACAGGCAGAGGAAACCTTGTGTCTGCTTAATATCTTTGAGCCTTGATTTCTACACCTATCGAATAGCTCAGGACCTGTACTTTGTATTAGAGTTTAAATAAAGAGTTGTATAGGGGCCGGGGAGATGGCTCAGTGGAGTAAGCGCTTCCCTGGCAAGCACAAGGGTCTGAGTTCAATCCCCAGTTCTGCCAAAAAAAGAGTTGTATAAAAAGTACTAAAAACAAAGTATGGACTCAGGAAAAGCAGTATCCATTTGTATTTATCTTTTGAGTGTTTGTAGGTCATTGTAAAGCTTTTTAAAGAACTTATCTTTCTCTAAATGCAAACCCTAGGTTAGGAGTTCTGGTTTTCTCATATGTCTTGAAAATTATTATAGTATTCAAGTGTAAACACCACTACTGCCTCAGTTATCATAGAGAGAATGCCTGTTCCCACAAATATGTGTGATGCTGTATTAGCTGCTTTGTAGGACAATTTGTTGCCGATTCATTTCAGCCCTTCAGTTCCAGATTGGCATGGTGTCAGAGACTTGGTGGCTCTGTCCTTTAGATGAGGCGATATTAGGACAGTGTTTGATGTAAAAATCTGCTTGACATTTCAAAGTGTTCATTTTTCTGGAATACAATCTTCAGGAAACCTGGACTAGAATAAGCTTTTGTTGTTTGCTATCAAGGATTGAATGTAGCTGAAGCCTATGGGATTGGGGTTGGGGAGAGTTGTTCTCTGGCTTCATTTCCTGTAGTGATGCTTGTGGATTTACCTGGTGAGGACCCAGAGAGACCTGGATGCAACGTCAGATTATTGAAAGGCCTGACCTATTTTTATTTTGCTCCAAAGGCTAAGTGAGCATTAGACAGGAACAGGAAATGAATGATAGTTTGAAATGACCAAAGTAATTCCAGAAATTCAAGCAAGTAATTGTTTTTCCAGAAATTCAAGCAAGTAATTGTTTTTCAAGTGCCTGTTAGGAATGGACTGCCATATAGTTTGCACAATTCAGACATGGTTGTGAGAGGGGCTTTGTGACTTTTTCTGTTCTTTGGATACTAGAGGTGATTCTAAGCTGCAGAGTAGGTAGCTTGGGGTGACATGAAAAAGCCCAGAAGGCCTGGTAAATTCCATTTTCCCCTGTGCAGAAGAACCCGTATCTGTAGCCTGCAGCAGGATCAGCTCACCAAATTAAACTGCATTCTGTGATACATGAACTTTATGTCCTATCACTGAAGTGGCTCTGATCTATGTGAGAGTATTTGTTCCACTAACACTGTAAGGCCAGTTACAAATGGAAGAAATGTTTGGTCTATTTTCCTGGCTGAGTTAGCTGTATTCTTAAGTATTGAGATAGCAGAAAAGAAAAACCGTAGTGGCACTGGTAGAGCAAAGGCATTGATTTTGTGTCTGTTCCATTCCCTAGTGTGAACTGGATAACTAATTTTTTATGGTAAAAAATACGTTGATAACAGACTTGTTTTGATAGCACAATTCCTTTTTAAATTTTTGAAGTCTGATCTTTTATAAAAGGTCCAGGGTAAATTTTCTTTAATAACATCATGAAAAACATGGTATTAATGGTGTGGCTGTGGGGAGAGGGAAGTTCTTCAGAAAACTGTGTTTGTTCTAGGATTGAGATGGCTGTATTGCAGAGTACCTGGTAGGGTAAGGTCCAATGTACCTGTTAAGTAAAATGATTAAATATCTTATTCTGGCATAGGTGACAATTTACAGCTTATACATGGCACCCTTTTGAGGTTGGGGAAATAGCTCACTGGCTTAAGAGCCTGCCAGGCAAGCACAAGGGCCTGAGTTCAATCACTAGTTCCGCCAAAAACCAACCAAACAAAACAAACAAAAAAAATGGCTCCCTTTTGCTCCCACCATGCTGTCATACTGTAGAATGCAATATAAACAGAACCTGAGATGTTTTGAGACTTGTGTGTTCAGAGAAGAAGAAACTGAAAAACAGAAACAATATTTTGGACAGAGGATATGACTGAATTTTCCCCATTCTACTTAATACGCCACCTACCATGATTTTAGCAACTCTGTTGAAATTTATTATATGGCTGTGTATCATATAAATTAGGAACTCAGGGGCCTGCCCATTAACTCAGTTGTTTTAAGTGACTGCTTAAACAAAGCAATCAAGATGCTGTGGTTCATCCCCAGTTCCTCAAGCCTTACCAGACCTGCCCTGAAGGCATCCTGAGCCAGTAAACAAACAAACAAACAAACAAACAGAAACCCCTCTACATTAGGGACTTATTTGGAATAAGGAACACTGCATAGTTATAGAGACAGTCATCTCTTGAACCTTTGAGCCTTACTAGTCCTTTGTGCAGATTGCTTTCCTAAGCCCTACATGCAATTCAATAGAAGAACAAGTGTTTTGATTTCCAAGAGCAGAGAAAGGAAAGAAAAATGTAGCTTTAAAAGTGGGACAGTATATGGTGAGATTTTTGGACTTATGTGCAAACATGAGAAGCATAGAATTCTTTATCCTATTTTTAAAATATAATCTAATTTTTAAATGTTTTTTATCATATTATGTAGGGACTTAAAGTTCAACATGTCAATACTTGATGAAAAATACCTATTCCTTATTATGCCTAAGATGTTTGAAATGCAGTGAGATAGTGAGGTTAAGCTTGATAGCCTAAATCGTTTGATAATAATAATAATAAGCTTGTCTTCCGGATGGTTAACAACCTAAGTTTACAGACCAAAATTAGAGAAAAAGGAGGGCTACAAGGAAAGCCAACATTTTGGCCCTAGCCTTCTAAGGTCAATTAAGACTCAGGACATATGAGAACTTGTACTGTAACGTCGTGTACCTCGGTAGTGTCCCAGATTTTCTGATCAAGAAGATTATGGGGCCAAAGAGGAAATTGATCGATGACGTAGAGTGGGCCTAAGGAGAGTCACATGGGGAGAAGACACTCTCTCAGGCTTTCACAGAGAGCACATTGGCCAAGCATTGGCCGTGACTCATCCACATGGCTGACACTGACAAAGGTTCTATAATCGGAGGTACAGGATCTCAGGATAAATCCTGAGGGCATTTCACTGACCTTCTCAGACCAAAAAGCTACAACTCTTGTTGCACAGGTCCTGCTTTACCTTGGTCTTAACCATCCAGTAGAAAAGTATGAAGACGAAATATATGAAGTAAAGCCATGTTGTTATGTTGAGCTGTGGGGGACTCAGGTCAATAATTTCTGACATTGCCATTTAAACAGAAGACCCAATGCTATTATGGGCTACTGGACTCTTTTAGAATATTTTGCTGAGTTTACACACCTATAATATTCAAGAACGGAATTTAAAAAAATTGGGATATAACTATGAATGTCCATTTTGTATCTGTGTATTCAAAGTGGTTGGGATAGATATATAGTTGCATTCTCTTAATGAATAGAATGATTTGTTCTAATGGTGTTTGTAAGTAGGATCACAAGTCTGCATCTTGTACAGCAATTAACCACTAAGAAGAATATATGCAGTGTATTATTTGTTGAAACTGTACTTTGGATTTGATTTGAAACTGTCTCATTGCTATATGTTTATCAATAAAACTTTGAAAAGAAAAAAAAAAGTGGGACACTTTCAAGTAGTCCATATTCTGGCTTCATCAAGGGTATAGAGTAGGGTTCAGTTGAACACTATGAGTACCTGGGCCTTTGTGGAAGTGAGGGAGTGACAGATGAATAGAATTGATCAAATATTTTGAAAACTGTTTTTAGTTTTGCCACAAAGGCAGAGGAAATTCTTCTCAGTATCTTTTATGGTACAGACTTATCAGGACAGTAATGATAGACCAAAAGTGCTACAGATTACTAAAACTTTGGTAGATTAATTTGTAACCTGCCAATAATTCCAGGGAAGTAGTACAGTTATTTTGAAAAACGATTTAAGGATTACCCAGGAACAGTTAAAATGTTTTCACAAAAAAGATATAATGTAAATGTACTTAGCTCTATTATTCATGGTAGCCAAAAATTGGAAACAAGCTAACTGTCCATCACCCATGAATGATTAAATACATAGTGGCATGTTCATACAATAGGATATTGCTCAGCAACAAAAAGAACAAGTTTAGATATATATACTGTAACGTGCAAGAAATTAAAAAATATTTTGCATGGTTACGTGGTATCACACTACAGAGTTCATACAGTACCCTCTGAATCTGTCTGTCTGTCTATCTATGTATCTATGTATCTATCTATGTATCTATCTCTCTATCTGTCTATCTATCTATCTATCTATCTATCTATCTATCTATCTATCTATCTATCATTTTTGTGGGTATTGGGAGTCAAATTCAGGACCTCACACTTGCCAGACAGGTGTTGCACCACTGCGCTAAGCCCTCAGACCCTTCTGACTGTATTTATATAATGAAGCCGGACACACAAGCCAGTCTATAGGCTCAGTTGATGGGCATTTGCATTATTTCCAAGGTTTGGCTATGACAAATTGCACTGCTTTATAGCAGTGGTTATACATGACTGAACATAAATTACTGTGGTATAGTGCTTTCAATTTATTTGGAAAAATACCTAGGAGGGGAATACCTGGGTTGAATGGGACTTTTTTTTTTTCTCTCTGTATTTAGGACAAGGTCTACAGGGTCTCACTACGTAGATCGGACTCGTAGTGATCCTCCTGTTTTCAGCCTCCCAAGTACTGGGGTTACAGGTGCATGCCACCATGCCCAGTCTCCATGGCTGTCTCAGTGCACCCTAGGGGTGGTACCCGCACGGCACACTGGAATCGAACCCTGGCCACTGCGCTCTGACTAAGCAAGCACTTTAGTCTGCTGAGAGCTATCAGGCCAACCCTTGAATGGGACTTCTTTTTTTTTTTTTTCTTTTCAAAGTTTTATTGATAAACATATAGCAATGAGACAGTTTCAAATCAAATCGAAAGTACAGTTTCAACAAATAATACACTGCATATA
>NW_004524701.1:7660094-7693388 GCF_000260255.1 Octodon degus | reverse complement strand
GCTGCGTCTGGCTTAGGTCTGGCTGCTGTGCTCAGCTCCTTCCTGCTGCAGACCGGACCTGGGCTAGGACTGGGTCTCGAATGGGACTTCTAATCCTTGATTTTTTTTTTTTTTCTCAGAATGCCTTAAGGGCAGGTATGGCTGGCTTGAGTTGTGGGGATTGAACCACAGCATCCTGGGCCTGATTGCTTTGTTGAAGCAGCCACTTAAAGAACTGAGCTAAGGGGCAGGTCCCCTAATCCTAGATTTTTGAAGAAACTCCACACTGATTTCCACAGTGGTTGTATCAGTTGGCACTCCTACCAACAGTGGAGAAGGGTTCCTTTTGCATTTGTTATTGGTTGACTTCTTCATGATAGCCATTGCTTGTGGGGTAGAATAGAATCTCAGCATTGTTTTAGTTTGAATCTCTTGAATGACCAGTGATGTTGGACATTTTTCATATATTTGTTTGCCATTAGTATTTCTTCCTTTGTGAAGTGTATACTCATCTCAGATGCCCTTTGTTGGTTTGGGGCATTGATTTTGAGGGCCCTGATTGTTTTGTTTAATTCATTGTGTATTCTATATTGAAGTCCTTTTCTGTGGGACAGTTGGCTATAATTCTTTACCAATTCTTGGGTTTTTTTATTTACTTGAGGTGATTTCTTTGGATATACAGAAACTTTTAAAAAAGATGAGATCCGAGTTGTTTCTTGGAAGTATTTCCCATGCAGTTTGTTTTTTGTTCATGAGCTACCCTTTGTCTTTAAAATTTTTTTTTCTAGTTACTTTCTCCTCCAGAAGACTTAGTGTTTCAGTTTTAATATTTAAATCTTTGATTTCTTTTGACTATAGTTTTGGGTCTAATTTTAGCCTTTGGTGTATGGAAAGCCAGTTCTTTAGCACCATTTATTGAAGAGATGATCTTTTCTTCTGATGAACATGTTTGGTCCCTTTGTCAAAGATAAGGTAGCTGAGTGTGTTTGTAGTTGAATCTGTATCTTTTAGTGTGTTCCATTGATCCATAGGGCTAGTGTTTTGTTTTTGTTGCAGTACCATGCTGATTTTATCATAATAGCTTTGTAGTATAATTTCAAGTCAGGGATTGGGATGCCTCCTGCTTTTCTTTGTTGCCCATGTTTGCTTTTGCTGTTCTATATCTCTTCTGGTTCCAGATGAATTTTAGGAATGTTTTCTCTAGATGTGTGAGGTATACTAATGGTATTTTCATTGGAATTGCTTTGAATCTGTACCAATTTTGGGAGTATGGCCATTTTCAGAATATTGATTTTTCCTCTCCATGAGCAAGGAATATCTTTCCATTTTCTGAAATCCTCTTCAATCTCATTTTTCAGAGTACTGAAATTTTTCACTGTATAAATCTTTGCTTCCTTTGTTAGGTTGATTCCAAAGTATTTCATCTTGCGGGGCATTACTATGAAAGGTATCGTTATGGTTTGTGTATAGGTGTCCCCCTAAAGCCTCATGCAGTGTTGGGGCAGCTTCTGGAGTTTGTGATTATTGTGGGTGTAGATGTTGCACCTGCCCTGGGACAGGTAATTTGCATTTCAATGTAAGGAGGGAAGAAAAGCTAGCTGCCTGAACAGCTGTTACTTCTCTTTTTGTGCTCCTGCTCTTTGCTGCTGCCATTAAAAGTTGCTTTCTGCCTTGCATTGCTCTGCCTTAGAGCCAGCTGAGTATGGACTGAAGCCTTCAATAACTGAGCTAAATAAACCTTTCCTTCCTTCATTCTGAGTGTCGGGTATTTGTCCCGTCAACGAGAGAAGGGTAATTAAGACAGGTGTGGTCTCCCTAATTTCTGTCTTAATGCATGTATTGTTTCTGTATGGAAATATTATACACTTTTGATTATTGCCTCGTATTCTGCTCTGCTACTGGTTATTAAAACTACAACTTTTGGTGGAGTTTTTGGGGTCTTCTATGTAGAATATCATGTCATCTACAAGTGATGATAATTTCACTTTTTTCTTTCCAGTTGTTATTCCTTTTATTTCTTTCTCTTGTCTAATGGCTGTAGCTAATGATTCCAGAACTATATTGAATAGGAGTGGTGAGAGAGGACATCCTTGTCTTGTTCCTGATTTTAAAGTGAAGGCTTTCAGTTTTTGTCCATTTATTATGATGTTGGCTGTTGCTTTGTCATAGGTGGCTTTTATCAGGCTGAAATAAATACCATCTATTTTGAATTTCTCTGGGGGCTTATTATGAATGGGTATGAGACTTTGTCAAAAGCTTTTTCTGCATCTATTAAAATTATCAGGTGATTTTTATCTTTGTTTCTGCTAATGTGGTGTATTACACTTACGGATTTACATATATTGAACCATTCTGGCATTCCAAGGATGATTCCAACTTGGCCATGATGTAGTTTTGATGATTTGCTACATTCTTTTTACTGGTATTTTATTATTATTATTATTATTATTATTATTATTATTATTATTATTATTATTATTATTATTATTATTATTATTATTATTATTATTATTATTATTATTATTATTATTATTATTATTATTATTATTATTATTATTATTATTATTATTATTATTATTATTATTATTATTATTATTATTATTATTATTTTATGTATTTGGTATAGAGTCTCACTATGCAGCTCAGACTCATAGTGATCCTCCTGTTTTTCTCCTCCCCAGCACTGGGATTACAGGCATGTGCCCACACACCAGGACTTGTTGGTTGGCTCAGCATGCCTGATGGTGAGGCCAACACAGCATGTGATACCAGTGATGCAATCTGGTCCTTGCACTTGCTTAAGCAGGTGCTTAGTCCACTGAGCTATCTTGCTGGCTCTTTGTTTACTAGTATTTTATTGAGGATTTTTGCATCTGTGTTCATGAGGGAGATTGTACTGTAGTTATCTTTTTTGGTTGGGTCCTTCTCTGTTTTTGCTATCAGAATAATACTTGCCTCAAGGAATGGGTTTGGGAGAATTGCTTCCCTTTCAGTTTCATTGAAGAATTTGAGAAGAGTTGGCAGTATATGTTCTCTAAATTTCTTGAAGAATTCAGCTGTGGAAAAAAAAATTCAGCTGTGAATCCATCAGTACCTGGGCTTTTCTGTGCTGTTTTGTGTTTTTTTTTTTTTTTTTTTTTTTTTTTTTTTTTTTTTTTGGCCAGTAATTTCCAGTTTTGTTGCACTATGGTCAGATAATATGCATGGGATAATTTCAATTCCTTTGCATTTACTTCAGTATGTTGTGTGCTAGTATAGGATCTGTTTTGGAGAATTTCTCATGGGAAGCTGAGAAAAGTGTTTTGCGACAGTGGATGAAACACCCAGTAAGGTTATACTAAGTCCATTTCTTCACATGTTTGGTTTAGTTTTGTGATTTTTTTGCTGATTTTTTTGTTGCCTCATTTATCCATTTGTGTTAGTGGGTCGTTAAAGTCCCCCGTTATAATTGTGTTTTGCTCATTTCGTTTTTCATGTCTGTTAAAATTTGTCTTATGGAATTAAGTGTTCTCACATTGTATGGTTATAGATTTATGATTTTTTGTTTTCATCCTCTTGCAGCTTTCCCCTAACAAGTATGTAGTGACCTTCTTTATATCTTTTGATAAATGAAGAATGTATATTCTGATATCTTTGAATGGATCACTTTTTATTTTTTTAAAATTAATTTTAATGAGAAAGAAATAGCAATGAGACAGTTTCAAAACAGGTTAGTAGGACAGGTAGAATAATTAATACATTGCATATTGTCTTCGTAGTAGTTATTCACAGTACAAGATGCAGACATGATCTGTTGTCAGCAATGTTAGTACAAATCTTCTCATTGAACTAAGAGAAAGTAACTGTATATCTATCGTAACTATTTTGTGTATATAGATATATTTTTTCACTACAAAATGGTCTTTCATTTATATCACCCTCTTTTTTTTTTTCTTTTGTCAGAGATGGGTGTTGCATTGCTGTTAGAAAAGCTGTATTTGGATAAGTCTTTAAAGGACGTTTTCATACTTGACACCAGTTCAAATATTGTAGGTATTTGAATTCAGCAAAATATCCCAATATAATCAAATGGTCCATAATAGTTGTGGGTTATCAGCAGAGCTGGCAATTGTCAGAAGTTGTTGACTTGAGTCTTTTACAGCTCAGCATATTAATATTGCATTACTTTTTATACCTGTGGTTATACTTTTCTGCTGGAAGATTAAGACCAAATTAAAGCAAGACCTATATAAGTAAAAGTGTAACTTTTGTATCTGACAAAGTCAGTCAAATCTCCTCAGGATTTACCCTGAAACCATGTACAGCAGTTTATAGATCTTTTGTCAGTATCATCCATCGAATGAGTCACAGCCATTGCTTGACTAATTTGCTCTCTGTGAAAGCCTGAGAGATTTTTTTCTCTCTGGGTGACTCTCCTTAGGCACACTATACATTGTTGAACGCTTTCCTCTGTGGCCCCATAATCTCCTTGAACAGAAAATTTGGAACACTATTGAGTTACAGGATGTCACAGCACAGGTTCTCTTACGTCCTGAGTCCTCACTAACATTGAATGGCGAGGGCCAAAATGTTGGCTGTCCTTGTAGCCCTTCTTTTTCTCTAATTTTTGGTCTACAAACTGTAGTTGTTAACCATTCAGAAGAGAAGCTTAATGATATTATTACCCTGTAAGAAAGGTAGTTGAGCTTAACATCACTTTCTGTCTGAGTATCAAATGCTGTAGACATAACATGGATCTGGTATTTTCCAATAACCATGAATATTCTAAACTTTAAATCCGTATAGAATGTGGAAAAAAAAGCAATTACACCTTTTTACACAGAAATTTAGAAATCAAACCATGTATATAACATTGGAGCAGGACAGTCCTATGACATTTTTTTTCTTGTCTCGTTACCTTTTTTTCAAACATTTACTTTAAAGAGAGTATAGTAACAGTTGGTTTAATGTTAGAAGCAGTATGCATTTAGAAGACCAAAATGATAGGTATTTCAAGTATGGTTTTAGTGTTACACATCGCTATCCTCAGTGTAGTTGCTTAATTCACAGATACCAGCATACATAGTTAGTCAAGGTGAGAGACCTACCCATTAACTGCTATTTTCAAAAACCTGATGGAGAGTCTTAGGACCATTACTTAACCATCTTGTTTATATAAATGTATGGTTTTGCCCCTGCCACATTTCCTAACATTTCTACTTTCTCTCTCTTTGTTGTTTAATCCTTAAGTTCTCACTTTCCATTTAACTGTGTTATACCTTTCAATTTTTATTTCTTCTTTTGAGTTCTTACACAAGGGAGACAATATGATAGTTACATATGTGGGTCTGATTTATTTCACTTATGAGTATATCTTCACGTTGCATCCACTTATATATGAAGACTTCGAGTTTATTATTTATAACTGAGTAATAATCCATTGTATAGAAGCATTGCATCTTTTTTAATCCATTCCTCAGGTGATGGGCATTTTGGTTATTTCCAAGATTTAGCTATCACAAATTGTGCTGCTATAAACATAAGTGCACATATATCACTATGATATGATGTTTTCAGTTCTTTTGGGAAAATTCCCAGAAGGGGGATAGTTAGATTGAATGGGGTTTCCAGTCATAGTTTTTTGAGGCGTCTCCACACTGATTTCCATAATGGTTGCACCAGTCTACATTCCCACCAGCAGTGGAAAAAGGTTCCTTTTCCCCCTGCAGCCTCTCCAACATTTGTGGTTGGTTGATTTCTTTATATAGCCATTCTCTCTGGGGTGAGATGGTATCTCAATGTTGTTTTAATTTGCATTTCATGAATGACTAGTGATATGGAGCATTTTTCATGTATTTATTAGCTTCTAGAATTTCTTCCTCCGAGAAATGTGTGTTTGTTTCAGATGCCTATTTCTGAACTGGGTCTTTCAATTTTGGGGTCCTGATGTTTTTTAGTTCTTTATAAATTCTAGAGAGCATACCTTTGTCTGAGTGCTTATTAGTTAAGATTTTTTCCAAATTTGTGAATTGTCTTTTTACTCTGTTGGTAATTTCTTTTGATTTGCAAAGACTTTTCAATAAGAGGAGGTCCCAGTTGTTATTTCTTTCTAGTATTTCCCATGCCATTTGATTTTTGTTCATGAACTGTTTGCCTATCCCTATGTTTTCAAGATTTCCTCCTACTTTCTGTTGCAGGAGATTTAGTGTTTCTGTTTTAATATTGAGATCTGTGATCCATTTTGACTTTAATTTAGTGCATGCTGGGTCAAATTTTAGTTTTTGGAATGTAGAGAGCCAGTTTTTCCAGTATCATTTATTACAGAGGCTTTCTCCCAATAAGCATGTTTGGCCCATTTGTCAAAGATAAGGTGGCTGAGTGTGTTCATAGAGGCTTCTGCATGTTCGAATCTACTCCCTTGATCATCAGGTCTATTTTGTTGCCAATACCATGCTGATTCTATCACAGTGGCTTTGTAGAATAATTTCAAGTCAAGAATTGTCATGCCTGCTGCCTTGTCTTTGTTGCCCAGGATTGCCTTTGCTATTCTAGGTCTTTTCTGGTTCCAAATTAATTTTAGGAACAGTTTCTCTGGTCTGTGTGGTATGTTGGTGGTATTTTTGTAGGGATTGAACTAGATCTATATAAAAGTTTTGGGAGTATGGCCATCTTCACAGTGTTGGTCCTTCCTATCCAGAAGCAGCAAATATCTTTACATATTACATCTTTCTTCCACTAAGCATGTTTGGCCCTTGTGTTGAAGATAAGGTGGCTGAGTGTGTTTGTAGTTGCATCTGCATCTTCTATTCTATTCCATTGATGCTCAGGTCTTTTTTTTTTTTTTTGCCAGTACCATGCTGATTTTATCACAGTAGCTTTGTAGTATAATTTCAAGTCAGGAATTGTAATACTTCCTGCCTTGTCTTCATTGCCCAAGATTGCCTTTGCTGTTCTAGGTCTTTTCTGGTTCCAAATAAATTTTAGGAATGATTTCTCTAGTTCTGTGAGGTATGCTGGTGGTATTTTGATAGGGATTGCATTATATCTGTGTAACAATTTTGGTTGTATGGCCATCTTCACAATGTTGGTTCTTTCTATCCAGGAGCAGGGAATATCTTTCCATTTTCTGAAATCCTCTGTGATATCTTTTTTTCAGAGTACTGTAATTTTCATTGAATAAATCTTTGACTTCTTTAGTTAGATTAGTTCCTAAGTATTTCATTTTCCAAGGTGCTAATGTAAAAGACACTGTTTTTCTAATTTTCCTGTCATTGTGTTTGTTCTCTGTGTAGAGGAATGCTATTGATACTTGGGTATTAACTTTGTATCCTGCTATCCTACTGAATTTGTGAGTTAACTCAAGTAGCTTTTGAGTGGAGTTTTTTTGTATTTTAAGTGTCTACTAAGAACATTTTTTCACATGTTTGGTTTAGTTCTGTTATTTCCTTGCTCATTTTTTGCTTAATTGATCTATTTCTTTATGTAAGTGAGGTGTTAAAGTCCCCCAGTACAGTTGTGTTATTGCTCATTTGATTTTTCATATCTGTTAATCCTGCCAGATAGTTCAGTGGACTAAACAGCCTGCTTAGGCAGAGTGCAGCAGCCATAGTTCAATCTGGACCTGCTGTGCTGCCCCTGCCCCTGGGGCTCACTGAGATAGTCATTGAGACTGGGTGTGGTGGTGCATGCCTAGGAAGCTGAAAAACAGGAGAATCACTAAGAGTCTGATCTATGTAGTGATACCCTGTAGGCCCTGTAGACCTTGTCCTAAATACATAAAAAATTTTTGGTCTTATATAGTTAGGTGCTCAGTGGGTCCATATATATTTGTAATTGTTATCTCTTCCTCTTGCAGTTTTTCTATAATAAGTAGTAGTGACATCTTTTATCTCTTTGAATCACTCTTTTTTTTTTTTTAATCACTCTTGACTTGAAGTTTACATTATGAGCAACCAGAATGGCTGCCCTTGCTTTTTTGTGGGTTCCTGTCCCATGGAGTATTTTTTCCACCTTTTGATTTTCCATCTATGAATCTTCTTTTTTCTTTTTTAATGTATTTAGTACAGTCTACAGAGTCTCACCACACAGATTGGACTGGTAGTGATTCTTCTGTTTTCAGCCTTCCAATTGCTGGGATTATAGGCGTGCGCCATCACGCCCTGTCTCAATCTAAATTTGCTTTTGAGTTAAATGTTTTTTGTATACAGCATATTGTTGGATTTTGTTTTTTGATCCACTCTGCCAGTGTGCTTCTTTTGATTGGTGAACTGAGACCATTTACATTGATGGGTATAACTGATATGTATTTGCTTATCTTTGTCATGTCATTTTGCTAGGGTAGGTTCTGTACTTTTATACTTAATTGCTTGCTTCGCTTGGCAGTTCCTTTTAGCTGTTGTGCTTGAAGTTGTGGCCATTTTTGTCTCTTTTCTGAAGTATCTGTGAGTACCCTTTGTAGTGTTAGTTTGGTGGTCATGAATTTCTTCAGTTGTTTTTTGTCATGGAAGTGTCTCACCTTTCCATTAAATTTAATAGGATTGGAAGTTGTTGTCTTTTAGTACCTGAAGTTCTTCATTCCAAGCTCTTTTTGATTTGCTGGTTTCTGTTGGGAAATCTACTGTGATTCTGTTGGGCTTTTCATTTTAGGTAATAAGTTTCTTTGCTGTAGCAACTTTTAATCTGTTCTTTTGCAGAATTTCTGGGATCTTGATTATTACATGTCTGGGTGTAGAATTATTTTGATTATGGCTAACTGGAGTTCCTTGTGCCTCACTAAACTATATGTCAAGATTCCCATGCTTGGAAAATTTTCTGCTAATCCTTCTGCAAATAGTCTTTTCCTGTCATTTGTGTTGACTTGTACTGTTGTATTGATACCTACGAGTCTATTCTTATTTCTTGGTTTCTTGTGATGTTTTAGAAATCTTTCTATCGATTTGTTTTGTTACTACAGCATTATAGATTGACCAGTTCTTTTTCTTAGCTTCTTCCGCTTTGTTTTTGAAGGATGGCTTGGGATGTAGCTATCAGTTCACAGGACAGATGGCTCCATGCATATTGGCTGGCCAGGGGAGGCTATGTGTTGCAGGAAAAACTGCTCCACAGCACCTCACTCTGGACCTTCCTCACTGTGTCCTATCTGCCTATGTGTGGGGAAGGACAGAGAGCTGCCACCTTAGCTTTCATCTTCATGCAGCTAAAATCACCCCTCTGCCGCAGGAGCTGAGAGTTTGTGGGACTTCCAATGGCTTGGGGGAAGTTCACCTTGGGAATTGGAAGTGTTTATGGTATGGGGAGTTGGCAAGGGTGCATGTGCAGTGCTATTGTTTGTGTGTGTAAGGGAATTGCAAAACCGTGTCTAGAACTGGGTTCAGTGCATGACACCATTTTATTTCTTTATTTAATACTTTGTCAACAGAAGCTTCTTTTTGCTTGATTAACCATCACAAACTCTCTTTGGATTTTGTATTTTGGAAACCCACACTGCCAAAGGAGAATTATTATTTCTGTTGTAAAAACTTCTAGTATAAATGAATAAGAAAGAAGGGTTTGAACTATTGTCATGCCTATTGGTGAAATCACTAATGAGTGACCTAGTATATCTACATATTAAATGTCCTAGATCTGTCTTTTTTTTTTTTTTTTAAATACCTCATTTGTTATCTTGGAAACAATTCCCTAGCTCAGAAATTGCATGAAGGGGCCGGGGAGATGGCTCAGTAGAATAAGCACTGGCCTGGCAAGCGCAAGGGCCTAAGTTCAATCCCTGGTTCTGCCAAAAATAAAATAAAAAAAAAATAAATAAACCCAGTACAGAAAAAAAAGACACCTTTCACACCTATAATATTCAACAACGGAACTTAAAAAAAAATTGGGGTATAACTATGAATGTCCATTTTGTATCTGTGTATTCAAAGTGGTTGGGATAGATATATAGTTGCATTCTCTTAATGAATAGAATGATTTTTTCTAATGGTGTTTGTAAGTAGCATCACAAGTCTGCATCTTGTACAGCAATTAACCACTAAGAAGAATATATGCAGTGTATTATTTGTTGAAACTGTACTTTCGATTTGATTTGAAACTGTCTCATTGCTATATGTTTATCAATAAAACTTTGAAAAGAAAAAAAAAAAAAAGAAATTGCATGAAGCCTGAAGCAAATTTACAATCTAGTTCTTCCACACTGAAATTGCAGTTAATGGGGAAGGTTGGATCTTTCTAAAATGTCTTTGTGGGCTTGTAAAAAGGAGAAAAGGGATGAAAGAGTGAGAGAGATATATTCTTTTTGCAGCATGGTTTAGCTCAGTGGCATAGCACCTGCTTGGCAAATGTGAGGTCTTGAATTCAATTTCCAGTACCAAAAAAAAGCACTACTTTTAAGTTAATTGAAAATATTTTACCTAAACCTTAAACAGTAATGGTATGGCATCTTTTAATTAAGAATGCTTGGGGCTGGGGAGATGGCTCAGTGGAATAAGTGCTTCCCTGGCAAGTGCAAGGACCTGAGTTCAATCCCCAGTTCCACCAAAAAAAAAAAAAAAAAAAAAGAATGCTTGTAGATGAGCAGGGGGAGATAATTTGGTGGTCTAAACGCCTGCCTGGCAAGCACAAGGACCCAGGTTCATTCCCCAGTACTGCATGCCTTGCTGTCCACTAAAACACGGCATAATGGTGCAAGCCTGTCATCACAGTGCTAGGAAAGCTGAGACAGGAGGATCACTGAATCTGAGCTGTGTAGCTAAACCCTGAACCAAATAAATAAAAGATTAAGAGTGCTTTTAGAGTGGAACTTTGCAAAAACATTTAGTAGCAGTAACCTAGGAAGAACCAGCTACCCATTTGACTCGCTAGATTTTAAATCCATGACACAGACATCTTGTTCTTACTACTTCTGTTTTACCACTGTTTCTTTTAGCACTGGTTCTTCTAGATTGTAAGGGTCTTATTTTCTTATTTTCTTAGGCCAACTTTTCTGGAGACTAAGAAGCAAGATATTAAAATTTGGTTTGGGCAGCAAGCAGAATACAATGAAAACCATCTTCTGGCCTAAATATGTGGCCTGTGGCCAGTGAGATAGCTCAGCAGACTAAACACCTGCTTAGGCAAGCACAGGGACCAGATCCCAGGTACCACATGCCATGCCAGCCTCACCCCTGGGTGTGCCAAGCTGTCCATGCAGTCTGGGCATGGTGATATATGCCTGCAATCCTAGCACTGGGGAGGCTGAAAATAAGAGGATCACTATGAGTCTAAGCTGTGTAGTGAGACCCTGTACCAAATACAATAAATAAATAAATATGTCCTCCATGTCCTAGAACTAGAAATTATAGTGGTCCTCTACAGTATCTGACTACGTAATTGAGAAGATTGGCATCCAGAAGAGTGAAATAAATTACCAAGGACGTAACTTGGTTTAGGGCAGAATCTGGTCTAGAAGTCAGGTTTCTGGACTTCTAAGTCTTGTGTTCTTTCCACATTATTCATGATTTAGGAAAGCACCTGCTCTGTATCCTGGTAGTTAGGCTCTTATGAAGCCACATACCAATCATCTTGCTCCAGAAACTGGAAGGAGCAGATACTGTAATCTCAAAATTGTAATTCCTTCTCGGGTCAGTGAGATAGCACAGCAGTCTAAAGCACCTGCTTAGGCAAGCTTAGACAAACACAGGGACCGTGATTCCATCCCTGGAACCACATGCTCTGCCAGCTCTGCCCCTGTAGCTGGCTAAGCTGGCCACCAAAAAGGGGGGGGAAAAAAAAGGAGTGGGGAAGAAATCCTTTCTTGCTGGCATTTGTAGTTAATAGGAGTTAGATTAAGTCTGAAATCTTGGGTACTCTAAGGATAAATTGTCAAAAATGCAACTTCCAGTCAGGGCACTTTTTTTTTTTTTTTTTTTTTTGCGGAACCGGGGATTGAACTCAGACCCTTGAGCTTGCCAGGGAAGCGCTTATCCTATTGAGCCGTCTCCCCGGCCCCCCCTTTTTTTTTCAGGGCACTTTTAGTTCTCTTGGTAACTCCCTCTTTTGAAGTTTCTTTTACCATGCTTTGGTTTTTCAATTTTCTTTTACCAGATGATAGACCTACTACGCAAGGAAATAAAATGTCTCTTAGGCTTTTTCTTCTTAAAAACTTGGATAGAGACAAGGCAGCCTGAGTCAGTTATAGAATGTTTGAAAAGAGACTTGCACCAAGGAAAAAAGTTTTAAAAAAATATAATACAGGATTCTGGTCATGTTGATCCAGAAAGCATTCAAGTAATATTAAGAACTTTGTGTAATATCCTTGTAAGTACTTTCATATATCCATTACTCCTTTGTAAATTATTTCTTACCTACTGGCTCAAACATTATTTATTCATTAATTCAATAGGTATTGAACTTTTGTAAGTGCTAGGTACTGTAAATATACTTGGGAAGCAGAGTTAAGTATTGAGCACAGTCTCTGGCCTCAGTTATAGCTAGGCATATATGTTTGTTGAGTGGCTGGGCTGAAAAGAGATGAGTATTTTGACTGCTTGCACATAATGGGAATGACTGAATAACTTTTTCATAAGATAACATTAGTTCAAATGTCCTTATAGAAGAATTGTCCAGGAATTCTCCATAATGTTCCCAAACAAGCTCTGGGAATGAGGGTGTGTGTTGTGGAACTGTGTACACTGTGGTGTAGCAGTGAGATTGGCCAGTGGGCGGAGGAATAGCAAATACAGCAGAGTTCCAGAGTTGGCATAGTTGTGTAAATACCACAAAGACCCACACTGACTGATAGAGGAGGTCAAATAAAAAAGATGCTAACAATAGCAGGCACATGTTCCTAACTACTCTTTACGTTTATTCACTCTCTCATTTCTCTCAGTACCCTATGAGGATGATCTAGTTATGTGTTCCCAAGTCACTGATAAAGAAACTGATACTGAATAAGGTCACCCAGCTAAGTGATGAGCAAAAGGTAAACCCAAGACTTTCTGTTCTCTGAGTCCAACAGCTCTTCCTTCACATAACTCCCTCTTCTCTTACCAGGTTGAAAGTTGGTCAGGACTACAAGGCTAGTTACACTGTCTCCCTCTTTTCAGCTATTAAAACAGAATCTCCATTTTGCCAGGTAGAGATTATTTGGTATAAGGAAGGCTTTGGCTAAGAGTGTAAAGGGGAGAGAAAATGAAGGACAGTTTTCCTGGAGTAAAAGTGAAGAGGTGGAACTAACTGATAAACTGGTAAAATGAAATAGAAAATACAAGTGTTATATACAGATCCTTGACTTCCAGTTAGCCTTACATTTTCTTCAGTTGGAGAACCAGGTCAGTGTCTTTGATAGGCTGAATAATCAGTGAGAACCAACAACACGAAAGTGTCTGAAGCAGCAGGGAAGAGCCAGCAGTTGGGCTCTGGAGAACCCCACCAATAGAAAACCAGTCCTAGTAACCACATCTGGTGGCCAAGATGAGCTCCATACCAAGCACAATTCCCATGGCAAGCTTGGCTGGAGTACACAGCACATTTCTGGGATCTGACGTGGACACTATCACAGAACTATAATCCCCAGAGAGATTTTACTACTTTTCTTCCCTGCTGTTTGTCAGATTGGCTATCCTGTTGCTGTCTCTTTGGATATCTTGTTTTTTTTTTTTTTTTTTTTTTTGAAAAGTGGGGGTTGCTTCCTGTTTTTTTGGGTTGTTTTTTTTTTTGTTTTTTGTTTTTTTTTTTTTCTCTTTCTCTGATCCTTTTTTCTTTCATTGATCTTCTTTCTCATTCCTCAACTACTTTTTGAATTTAATCTTTCAAGTGCGTAAACGTTGTCTCTTCCCTTTTGGATTACTCTTTTACATTCTGTTTCATTCTTTCCCTCCTGTGTCTTGCAGTTTTCCAAAACTTGGGTGATCATCTTTTGACCTCCAGCCTTGACTCTAATACAGTGACCTTATTCATTACTTTATCCTGTCTCCTATCCATCTTAACCTCCCTGACCCACTGAAAAAGGGTAAAATCATTCCACTAAGGGGAAAATCACCACATTCAAGTACATGCTATACGTTTGGGTTTGTTATATAACATTAAGAGTTTGCTCCTGTGCTTGGATGTTGCATGTTAATGGTTACCATTAGCCAAGATGGTCATACATATTATAACCAGTTTTCCTGCCCTGTATGATAACACTGTGATTGTATGGGGTCATAATCACCACAAAACCAAGTACCAAAGGATTGGGTGCTGAGTCAGATAGTTATCTTGCATGCTGTACAAATTGGTAGGGTAGGTTCTTGGGATAGCTATAAAGAAATACCTACATCTAGAGGACATCCTTGAAGAACTGACATCTTCTAGGGAAGCATCAGCACTAGTGATAAAGCTATCATAAGAAATCTGTAAACATCCACATAGAAAACAAAAAAGGAAATATAAAATGGTAAGATACAGAAGCAAAATGCAACCTCAGACCCTCAGCACACCCAGGATAGGCCTGGAAACAATGAGGTAGATGAAATTGAAAGTCAGAACACTGGAACTTTCTGAAATATTAACAGAAGTGAAAAAATAAGTGGCAGGGGTTATAGAGAAAGTACTTTCTCAGATACAAAAAGAAACGATGCTTGAAATCAAAGGTTAGAGAAGATACAGATAAAAGAATAGATGAGTTTAGAAAAATGACAGAAACCAAAAAATGCCCAAAATAGGAATGAAATGTAATCCATGAAACAGATTCAAACAGAAATCTGAGATTAAAATCTCCATTGAAAGTATATGCCACAGATTGAATGGAGAGCATAGAATATCGGATCTTAAGACAGAAGTGTAGTGAGGGATCATGAAAAGAAAATATATCCTTGGATATATAGCAAGAGACCATGAAAAATCAATTCCACAGCTGCAAGATGTCAGAAAGAAGAATAACATAAAATTGATTGGGGTCAGTGGGAAAGCTGGAGACAGCACAGATGCATACCATTAAAAGAAAAAAAAAAAAAAAAAAAAAAAAAAAAAAACCTCTTCACAGAAATAATGGCAGAAAGCTTCTGAAGCATGGATTAAAAATTTAATATACAAATAAAGGAAGTAAATAGAATTCTAAACAGCCACGATCAAAATAAATGACACCAAGATGTATAATAATCAAGATTCCAGAAATTCAGCACAAGAACAGAATAATAAATACTGCTAGGGAAAAGAAAGAGATCACCTATAAAGGAAAGACTAGCAGAATCATGGTAAACCCTCAAGTCAAAAAGAGCTTGGAGTGAAATATTTCAAGTTCTGAAAGAAAACTTCCAACTCGGGGCTGCGGAGACGGCTCAGTAGAATAAGCACTTCCCTGGCAAGTGCAAGGGCCTGAGTTCAATCCCCAGTTCTGCCAAAAAGAAAAAAAAACAAAACTTCCAACCCAGTTTGATACACTCTGCAAAACTATGTTTCAAAATTGTAGGAAAAAAAGATACTTCTGTTACAAAGAACAACTGAAAAAATTCATGGCCACCAAGCCAACCCTACAAAGAATATTGAGAGGTATTCTAGACAAAGACAAAAATCACCACATTTCCAGGAATAGCAACAAAACAAGATATAGAGCAAGAGTAAGCAAATAAACAACCAGAAAAGTAAGGAATAAATATCAGGAAAATGTCATGACCAAGTACATACCGGTTATTACCATCAATGTTAATGACCTCAATTTACCAATCAGAAGAAACCTACTGGCAGAGCAGATCAAGAAACAGCATCCAACAATATACTGTATACAAGAAACACAGTTAACTTAAAATGAAACTCATAGACTAAAAGTCAAAGGATGGAAAGCAATGATGCATGCAACAGGAACCCGGAGAAATGGAAGAGTAGCTATTCTGTTTGTGTAAGATGAAATTAACACAATGGAGACTAAGAAAACAATACAAAGAATTAATGAATAGTAGCATTGTTTCTTTAGAAGAATACATAAAATTGGTAAATCCTTAGCCAACCTTATCAAAAAGAAAAACACAAACTATCAGTAAACATAGTGCACCATGTCAGTAGAGCCAAAGAAAAATCACATAACAGTAGATTCAGAGAAAGCTTTTTATAAAGCCCAACATTCATGATAAAAAATCTGAAAAAAATTAGAAAAGATGGTCTTTACTTCAATCTGATAAAAGCCATCTATGACAGACCAACAGAAAACATCATATTAAATGGACAAAAACTGAAAACTTTCAGTTTAAAATCAGGATCAAGACAAGGATGTCCCCTGTCTCCACTGTTACTCAGCATAGTTCTGGAAACATTAGCCAGAGCAATTAGACAAGAAAAAAGGGATAAGGACAGGAAAGGAAGAAATGAAATTGTTTCATCAAACGTTGCAAAATTCCACCAAAAGACTGCTAGATTTAATAACCCAGTTCAGTAGTGTAGCTGGATACAAAGTCCACATTCGGTAATCAGTAGCACATCTGTGTACTAGCAACAAACTCCTTGAGAGAGAAATTAGGGAAACTATGCCCTTCTTAATAGCATTCAGAAAAATGAAATACTTCGTAATCAATCTAACAATGAAAATAAAATACCTATAGAAAATTATAGTAGTCTGAAAAAGATTGAAGAGATCAGAAGATGAAAGACATCCCATGCTCATGGATAGGAAGAACCAACATTGTGAAAATGGCCATACTCCCAAAATTGTTAAACAAGTTTAATGCAATCCTGACCCAAGTACTGTTAGCATACCTCTCAGATCTAGCAAAAACATTCGTAACATTCTTCTGAAACTAAAAGAAACCTCTAGAGTAGCAAAAGCAATTCTGGGCCACATATGCAAGGCAGTAGGCTTCACAATCTCTGACTTGAAATTATGCAACAAACTTACTTTGCTAAATTTAGCATGGTACTGCCAGAAAATAAAAATAAAATAACCTGAATATCAGTAGAACAGAACAAAAGATTCAGACACAACTACAAACACATTTAGTTACCTCATCTTTGACAAGGGGGCCATACATGTTCACTGGAAAAAAGATAGCCTCTGGTAACAAATGGTGCTGGAAAAACTGGCTTTTGACATGCTGAAGATTAAAACTAGAACCTTGTCTGTTACTATGCACTGAAGTTGAAGTAGATCAAAGATCTAAATATCAAAGCCAAAACACTAAATCTACTGGAAGAGAAGATAGGTAGAACTCTTTGTTTTTAAGTATAGGGTGTCATTACACAGATCGGACTCATAGTGGTCCTTCACTGCCACGCCTAGTCTCAGTCACCATCTCACCATGCCCTGGGTGGGACTGGGCTTGCACAGCATGTAGTGCTGGGGATCGAACCCTGGTCCCTGCACCTGCCTAAGCAGGCATTTTGGTCCGCTGAGCCATCTGGGTGGCCCGGTAGGTAGAAATCCTGAAGACATAGGTGTAGGCAGAGAGTTCATGAAAAAACCAAAATTCTAGGGGAAATACTTTAGGAATCAACAACGGGGCCTCATCTTATTTCTTTTTTATTTTTTGGTACTGAGAATTGAACTCAGGACCTTGTGTTTGCCAGGCCGGTGCTGTGCAACTGAGCTATATCTCTGGCCCCAGGACTCATCTTATTAAGATACTTTTGCACATCAAAAGTAATCATCAACAGAGTAAAAAGAAAACCTACTGAGTGGGAAAGAATTTTAATCAAGTCCCTCTGAGAAAGGACTTACATCTAGAACATATAAGGAACTGAAAAAAAAAATCACCCCCCAAAATTTAAAGACCCAATCCATAAATGGGCATCTGAGATAAACATTCACATCTCTCATGCAGAAATATGGACAGCAAAGTAATAATATGAAAAAATGTTTAACAGCATTAGTCATTTGAGAAATGCAGTGTAAAACAACACTGAGATTCCATCTCACTCCAGAAAGAATGGCTGTGTTCAAGTAATCCACAGATAACAAATTATGGTAGGGGCTGCTGGGAAAAAGGAACACTTCTGCATTGTTGATGGGAGAGTAGACTGGTAAAATTGCTATGGAAATCAGTGTGGAGATTCCTCAAAAACCTAGAATTAGAGATCCCATTTGACCCAGCTATTCCACTTCTTGGTGTCTTCCCAGAAGAGTTGAAACACTATACCACAGCAATATATGTGCACCCATGTTTATAGGGGCACAATTTATGATAGCTAAATCTTGGAGGCAACTCAATGCTCATCAACCAAGGAATGAATAAAAAATGTGTCTTTTATATAATGGAATACTATGCAGCCATAAAGAATGATGAACTCGAAACTTCTATAGATAAATGGATACAACTTGAGACCATATTCATAAGTGAATTCAATCACACTAGCAGGTGTAAGCATCATATTGTCTCCCTAGTGTAAGAAGCTGAAAGAGTAAATAAAATCCAAAATGTGCAGTAGATATTGGGAGATGGGAAGAAATGGTTCAATAGGAAAGAGAAACTAGAATGGGGAAAGGAGAATATAAAGGAAGGGAAATGAAGATAGTTATACTACTAATTTCTATTCATGGAAAAGAATGATTAGTGCTTATGTTGATCAATTTTTCATATGTGGATAATGAAATCAGCAGTTGTGAAGATAATATGGAGTATATTAACTACCATTACTCTCCTATCTTCCTTTGAAATTTTTGTATCATTGTTTTTATTGTTTTAGTCTTTAAAATTAAAAGGAAGCGTTTTCTTCAGTTGACAAATTGAAGTTGGATTGTGCAGCTGGATAGGAGGTGAGTGATTTTTGGGTTTTTCTCTTGGGAACTGAATTGGATGTCATTCATGCTAGCCAAGTCTGTGCACTGAGCTATGTCCTTGTGCCACCCCTGACATCTCTCTTCTTAGGATAAGTGGATTGATGCTCCCTGCCCTTCTTAGTGAGGTACCAACGAGGGGGGTTGTTTTCCCTTCACATGGGGAATTCACACTGGATGGTAGTTCTTTGGTGCCTTTTATGGGTACCGTGGCACCATGCACAGTTCCCTTCATCCCTGTCCAGTGGTTGGATACAATAGATTCAGTGTGTTCTTGGCCCTTAATGGGAGAGTATGCAAGTATAGGACAGCGGAGTTTGCACCGAAGAGACCTCTGTGAGGAATACAGTGTGGCTCTTGGACTCAGAACTTAAATAATGTGGGGAAGACGTTGGCAGGAAGACTGCATTTTATAAGTGGCTTGACTCCTCAAAACATTGTTTTGCAGAATTGTTTGACACAGACTTGAAATCGAAATCTAAATGTTAAGATCAACATGAGCCAATGAATGTCTTACCCATGAAACTCGAGTTCTGTCCTTTTGTGGTGAACGACAGTTCCTATACTGTCAAGCTGGAAAGTAGAACCCTTCTGCTGGCCTCTCAGTCTCAGTGCCATTATTGGTACCTGTGTCACAGAATTTATTTTCTTTGCAGTGTTGCTTGAGTTCAGACCTAGATAGTGCTACAGTTTGAACCAGAGTACTAGTTAGGGCTGGTCAGCCTTGGCTGCTATCTCCTGGTCATTCCTGCGACCACAGATTCACATTGGATTTGAAAAGTAGTGTGACCTGGTCTCATGCATTGGAGCGCTTAGGCAAAAAAGAAATTGCAAGCACAGATTATCTTGAAATATTTCTAGTGCTTTTTAAAATAAGTCAGACAGTTGAGCTGATGACAAAGGAAGGAATTACCATTTTCTTTTTAATGGGCAGCAAAATATACATTCATAATGCTATTATAGAATGTTAAGTTGTTAATACAATAAATACAATTAATCCATTTTGGACTTTATTGGGTTGTGTTCTCATTCATAATGTAATTGTGACAGAATGATCAATGCCCTACAGAGGGATTAGGAGTCAAAAATGGATAAAAGACAGAAGTTTAGAAAGCACTGGCACATGGAATTTCCTTAGGGTTAACTTTAGACTTCCTGCCTCAAGTTATATTTCTCCTAGTACTAATCAACTATATTATCCAGGTAACAGTTACTAGGAAGAACAGTGTTCTGGAATGGATGAGTCTTTTCTGTGTTAACCAGTTCACCTGAAGCCAGGCAGGGTGTCTGACACCTGTAATCCAAGCATTCCAAGTGACTGAGGCAGGAGGATCACAAAGCAGCTTTTCAGTTTAGTAATTTGATCCTGTCCCCAAAATAGGAAAGGTTGAGGAGGCTTTATGTTGCTTTGCTGTGTGCTCAATAAGGCTTTCTTAATCCCACAATTTACATGTTTTTGTCATCCATTATTAAAAGACTTTGTGGAATTGTAGAAGATGAATGCCAAATAAAGAGGGTGTTCAAATGAGTTTTTGTTTCATGTCAGATCTTGGTGACCTTCACAGTACAACCCAGAAATTCTGGTTAATTTTTGTTGCTGTTTTTATTGACTTTGAGGTTTCTAATGGCTGGTCTGTGCTTCCAGATTGAAGTTATTGACTTTGACCAAAAAAGAAAGAATATGACAAGAAGCAGTGGAAAGGAAAAGGCAGAGAGAGAGAGAGAGAGAGAGAGAGAGAGAGAGAGAGAGATAGAGAGCGAGAGAGAGAGAGAGACAGAGAGAGAGAGAGAGAGAGAGACACATAGAGATAGAGACAGAGACACACAGAGAGAGAGAGAGAGAGAGAGAGAGAGAGAGAGAGAGAGAGTAGGACTCTTACTGTTCACAGAAGTCGAGATTGGAGAAGCTGCAGGAGCTGGCTGAGTGCCTCTACCCTCCCCGTGGAGCAGGGGTGAGCATCTTGCCACAGTCCATTTCCAGCTGCTGGGTGCCCCAAATGTTCTTAAGTGGACGTTTTTCACTTTAGAATTAAAAATTAAATTATCAAAATTTATGTAGTTTGTTTATAAGCAGGAATGCATTTGACTTATTTCTAGGTGTCTGTCTCTTCTCATCGCCCTCCAAGCTGCTCTGTGTGTGTTCCTCATAGCATACCTGCTGTCCGCCGTCTAACCCCTCCTCCCTGGCTCCTGGTGGCCTGTGTGGGTGGCTCCATGACTGGTCTCGCCAACCCCATCCTGTGTGTGTGGGCCTATAGCTTGTGGGGAATCTGGACCCACCGTAACCTTTTGCCCCTAATCTCAGGTTGTATGACTGATAAGTTAGGCAGTCTGGGTCAGCTGTCTCTGTGAGTGGCTGCTTGGGGCAGGGGGCCCTGACTACAGCCCACAGTGGCACCTGCATCTGCACCAGCTCCATAACAGTGGATGGCCACAGCCCAAAATAGTTTCTCGGAGACTGGAGAGTATAAAAGCTACATAGAACATATGCATTTTTTCCCTTTATTAACTGTATTGAAAATCACTAATTATATAGCAAGTTAAAAATTTTAGACAAATATTGAAATGTGAAAGATATAAGATGTTGACAGTGAATTTTAGAAAAATGGATACATAACATGAGATTAATAATAGATTGCACATTATAAAAAATTTACAAACTTAAATGAATATAACAATAAAAATTGTCTAAAATAAACATGAAGAGTTTACAGATCAGTCATATAATAGTTCACTCTGTGCCTAAGTCAAGAAACTTATATTCATATAATTACAATTCTTAAAGTAGAAGAGGATAGACAATAAATATTTAAAGATTTAAAATTTCTGAATTTAGTTAAAATTATAGCACTACATTTCCAAGAAAAAAATGAACCTTTTGCACAAGAAATATGGATAAAATCATACCAAGATACATAAAAATGAAATTATTTAAAACTAATTGTAAAGAAAAAAATCATTAAAGCATATACATAGAAAAAATATTAGCTATGGAAGAACAAAACTAAATTGCATCTTATTCCACATTAGGAAAAAAAAAAAGAGCATGTGGGTAAGAAACTAGACTTATTTATTCAAAGGACTGAAAAAAAAAGTCTGTTCTCATTGAATTTTATACTTAGCAAACATACCTTTGAGAACTAAAAGTAAAATATTTTCCAGTTATATAAACTGAAATATTCTAATACCTCCAGACGTAGCATGTAGAAAATAACGAAAGACCATTATCCAGAAGGCAAGAGAAGTTGCTGGATGGTCCTGGATACAGAATAAAGAGCTCTCAAAATGGTAGTTATGCAGGACTATGTAAAATATAATTATATTAGATGAACATGTTTAAAAGGTCATTGAAACTATTAGGAAGACAGTATGCAACGTGTTAGTTGTTGAAATTGTCCTACTAATTTGATTTGAAACTCTCGTTGCTATTTGTTTCTCAATAAAATTATGGAAAAAATAAAAAGGTCATTGAAGATTTCCACCAAACAGTATCAATATTATGTCAGGTTATATACATATTTTTTCATATGTGTGTGTGTGTGTGTGTGTGTGTGTGTGTGTACAAGACAAAGAAGAACTAATATAAAGTCAATGGAAAATGGATATATGCTTTTTAAAGTTTCTAATACTAGGAGAAAATATCATACCATGTCTTATAAGCAGATTGTAAGTCAAAAAACAGTATAAATCATAAAACAAAAATTAAAATTAAACAATATTCAGAAAATGAATTAAATATTAGTTAAAATTATATATTTAAAAATAATATTCAAAAATTAAAATTAAATTGAGGCCACTGGGGTCAGAATGTAGTGTATCATGTGTACGAATCTGTGATCAATTTAGAGTACTTACGTAGTATTTGATTAGGTTGATATGTACAAAAATATCAACTAAGATAAAAGTTTTCATGCCAGTAAAGAATTACTAAGGATAAACCATAACAAAAATGCTAGAATGGCAATGACCAGCACTTCTAACAATTTGGGGATAGGATGTTGCACAAAGTTCTAGTATATGGTGGATGTGGACAGTGTGCATGATGCTTGCTGGTGACCAGGTGTCACCTGTGGGACTGAGCTACTGCTGCTTCCTTGATATCCACCCTGCAGACAAAATCATGACCCACAGGGTGCAGGAGAATTCGTTTGTAGAGTATGCTGACAGAAGTATTTTGCTGCTGTATACAAAAGACTAATTGAAAGACTGCTGCTGTATACCTCTTTTTCTCCTATATTTTTAATCGTTTGCCTGTTTGGTAGGTTCTTTCCATTCTCATTCATGGAATTGTGGCCATTTTGATCCCTCTCTAGAATATCTTTTAGTAGTATGCGTAAGGTTGGCTTTGTTGTCATGACATTCTTTAGTTCTTTGTCATGAAAGTATTTTATGTCTCCATTAAACTTAAAAGAGAGTTTGCAGGGTTTATCAGTCTGGGTTGGAATTTGTTTTCTTGCAAGACTTGGTACTTTGCTTCATGCTTTTCTTGCTTTGATGGTTTGTGAAGAGCAATCTGCAGTTATTCTGAGGGGTTTTCCTTCAAATGTGATATTTCTTTTCTCTAGAGGCTGTTAGTGTACTGTTCCTGTGCTGAATTTCTGGGATCTTGATTATTATATGTCTGGGTGTGTTTTTAATTAGATTGATGTTATTTGGAGTTTTATATGCTTCAGTTACTGTATGTCAGATTGTTTCCCTATATTGGGAAGTTTTTTGCTATTACCTCTGCCTTTATTTTTGTTATATCATTTATATTGACTCCTCCTTTCTCCTTAATGCTTGTTCGTCTCACATTGTTCATCTTTGTATCGTCTTGCAGATGTTGAAGTATTTTTTTACTGCATCCTAGCTGTTTTTAAAGAGATCTTTTCTTACCTTTTCATGATCTGCAGTGGTTTCTTCAAGGTGTGAAACTATTTTCACTTTCATTCAAACAGTTTTCCCAGCTTGTGATTGAGGTTTTAATTAAATAATTTTATTGAGAAACAAATAGAAACGAGACAGTTTTAAAACCTGTTACTAGCAGTTTCAATAATACATCACATATTGTTGTCTTAGTAGTTATTCATTGTACAAGATGCAGACATGATATCCTATCTACAAACACTATTAGAACAAATCTCTCTATTCAAATAGATTTTTTTTGTTTTCTTTTTGGAGGAACCGGGGATTGAACTCAGGCCCTGGAGCTTGCTAGGCAAGCACTTTTTAGGTTTTCATTTCCTGTACATTACTTTGAATCTGCTTCATGCATTCTATTTCTTTCCTACATTGCTGATTCCATTATTTTTGTATTCTCTTTTTTTTTTTTTTCAATCAGTGTCTTCCTTAGAAGCACTTAGTATTTCTTTCATTATAGTTATCATTTTCTTTTTTTACTTCAGAAATTGTTTCTGATCTGATTTCCTCTATTTGGCACTTTTTGGCAGTGGTTTCTTTACTTCAGACACTATTATTTCAGAGATTTCAGGTGTGTGATTTCCAATTTCTTCTATGCTGGTGTCTCCTGCATTTGTTCTGGGTGGGCTTAGAACCTGAGAATGCATTTTGCTCCTTCTCTTTGTCATTTTGTATAGCACTGTCTTGTGACCTGTTATGTAGAGCTTAGATAGAGTTATTACCTAGCACCAGGTCCGGATCTACCAAGTACAAACTTGTCTAGGTGGGTGTGGCTTGGATCTGGTTACTGTACTCCACTTCTTCCTGCTGTAGCCCTTGGAAGTGAACCTGCTGTGTCATTCTTGCAAGATGTTCTGCGCCTGGATTAGCTGGGTGGGTCTTGCCTCTAGCCTTTCTGCAGGGAGTTCTGCCACAGGGGTCCACAATGGGGGTCTGCTGGAGGAAGTTCCACACACATGCCTGACCTGGGTGCTCAACATATGCATATTTATGATGGTGATGAGCACAGCCTTATTTTACTTAAAGAAGATAATGGTAATTTTGGTTTTAACTAGCATTTTTGTTTTTTCTAGACAAATAGGAAAAATTTCTTCCTAGACAAATTGCTAGTGGAAAAAAATGCTATTGTGTATTGTTAAAAGAGTCACAAAGCAGATATACCATGAGATCATCAACTCTAGACATATGTTAATGCTTTTAAAATTCCTTTGTGTTGGAGCCTTAGAAAATCTTTGCTTGGCGTCTTAATACAAACATACTAAAAATTCACATAAATATTGGGACCAAATTATTTCCTATATTTTAAAGTGTCTGCCCTTTCTATTGTTTATGAAGCTCTGATTCAGGTAAACATACTCCTTGCCTTCCATGGAAAAGCCTGGTGTACCTTATGCTACATAAGCAAGCTGGAATTAGGGAGGCCTTGATGACCTGGCAAGGTAATAAGGAGTGACGGCTGCCTGTGAAGGCCTAAATACTGAAGTACATTTTTGTAATGTGATTTTCTTGTCCTTCTTGTTATCTTAAAATTTGAGCAATATTGGGCTGGTGAAATGGCTCAGTGGTCTAAAGCACCTACTTAGAACAAGCTTAGCAGAACACATGGACCATAGTTCAATCCCCCAGTACCACATGCCAGCCAGCCCCGCCCACAGGCGGGCTGAGCTGGCCACACACACACACACACACAAATAAAATAAATAAATTAAAAAAAAATTTTGAACAGTATTTATTTCAAAGCAGTGGTTAAAAAATAAATTCACCAGAAAATGGAGTCCTGAGTTTTGGTTAAACAGTCATGTTACCAGCTCTTGTTCTCTCCTTTCTCTTCAAAGCAGAACTATGAATTCTTTGTGTCCAGTTGCATAGGTTGCTATTAACCTCCTGTCAGCTTATTCAGTGCTCGGGTCCTGGAAGGTAACTTGCTTTTCATTTACCTATGAAAAATAGTACCCCTGGGCATAGGATTCCTGGTGTTTATGGAGGGTGCTAGAGGATGCTATGGTGGAGCTCAGCATTGTTGGGTCCCTTGGAAAGGAGGGATAGTTACACATGCCAAGATGCTGTTAGTAGGCCCTTTTGGTGGACTCACAAGCAGTAGATGTTCTGCCTCAGCAGCTTTGTGTGGAAGAGAGTTGTCCTTCTTCCTGCCACCAGCAGTCTGTTTCCTTGACATCGGTGGCTACAGCACAAATGGTATTTGTATGTGAAGAATGCAGGACACGCACTCAATGTTGTAGGCACACAGAGGAGAGAAACAGGCCATTATTTCCCTCCAGAAACTTTCAGCTGGTATTGGGGTTGGGGGAGAAAGATGTGCCTCAGAAAATTAATATGCAGCTTAGAGGAAAGAGGGTTCCTGAGTGGTCACTGGACAGGAAGTGAGTGCTTCCTTAAGATCTGGAAGGAAGCAAGTGACACCAGTCACCTAAGAGAATGGGACAAAAGACAGGTTGCTATTTTTTTCCTGGCCAAGTGGGTCTATAATGAAGGAAATAGTCCCTGTTTCAAAAGGAAGAACTGGGAAGAATGTTCTGGTATCTGTAGTTGGGTTGTTGGTTAGTTTTGTTTATTCCTTTGAATGCAGTATGCTGCTGGCTCCTTGGTCAAATGCTTTTCATTGCTATAACTCACCAATCTCCACTCCATGTTAGTCTGTATTGATTTTTTTTAAACCTCAAATTGAGTGGGTTGTGGAATTTCTTTTCTTTTCTTTTTTTTTTTTTTTTTTTTTTTTGCGAAACCGGGGATTGAACTCATAGGCCCTTGTGCTTGCCTGGCCCCCTGAATTTCTAAACAGGGGGAACTATTTGCAGCTTTGAAAAATGGGAAGGGAACATGACTACTATTCTTGCATATTATCTCCAAAGGGTCTGGCAAATAAATACTAGCTGGAAGAAGATATTGTAGGAGAGGTTGGAGAAGAGCTAAAAGGTGAGTCATCTTTGAATGCACTGAGCATCACCCCTCTGATTATTTCCTCTTTGAGTGTAATTGGGGGCCATGAGTGAGCTCCTTTGTGTTGTGCTGGCTCTGCAGCCATGAAGGTGATGGAATTCCTGCTCCTGTTGCAAGGTCATGTTTCAAGGGAGTTTCTGTGAGACTTTGAGCTGCCTCTTGACCACACAGCTTCACATAATGAACTGCAGGGCTGTTTGCATTCCGTTCCAAAAATAAATTTCACTTTCTGATTAACTCTTCAGAATTAGTAAGCGCCAAAAAACCAGAATGTGTGTTGAATCTTGTGATCTGATGTGATTCAGCCAGCTTCCTGAAAAAGTATAATGAATAATCTTGACTCTCTGAGGAGATTTTTAGTTCCTGAATAGGTATATAGGTCTTTAAAAGTAGCTAATCCTTGTCTTCCATGTGCCATACACCACCTGACTATCCTCTTTGGTGATGGTGATCTCTTTATATCATTCCAAACACTCTATACTATTTCCACAGTGATGAAGCAACTCATAGAAGTTGACACAGACAATAAATTGTATGATTGGATTTGAGCTGTGGGAGGTGTACTCCAGAGCTCCTGATAATTGTTTTTGCTTTGGAAGGAGGTAACCTCATCATGGGATGGTCTGTAAAGTTCTGCTCTTTCTGTATTCATGGTGCTTGTCACTTTTGAGACTTCTAAGTAGATCACCAGAAGCTTTCTTAACCTTAACAAGTATCAGTGGTCAACAAACTGCCCTCAAGCCTGAAAGATTTCTTCAGAACTTCAAAACTAGCACTGAGATAATGATTGATCTCAGCTAATCCATAAGAACTGGCCTTCTGCTGTTGTCACTGAGGCACTCTGAACCCTGCATTAGAGTGAGGCCGTCTAGCTACTCGAGCTAGTCTTTCCTATTCTCCCTTATGTTTGAACTCTGCCTAGTAGATCTCCTTGTGCCTCACCCTAATATGTCACCCTGATGTGTTCTTCCATATAAAAGTTCAGTGCCTACTTGCAGGGCAGTTAAGGTCCCATCTACTCTTTGGGGAATCTCCTTGGACCCCATCGGGTAACAGTTCAAGTTGATTCTGGGAGACTGAGTGTCCCCATAACAATAGCAGTAATGATTATTTTGTCCAGGTATTTCTTTGCTAAATCTTTCAAATTTATTTAAGTCTCTCAAAGAGAGTTCCATTAGTGTCCCATTTTTATGCTGAGAAACCTGATGCTTCCAGGGCTAACAACTATTAAGGTCATAATGTAGATTGTGCACTACAGATAACTCATTTTTGGGGTGTTGCTATAAAGGAAAAATGTACTTTTAAAAAATCAACTTTGGGGCCAGCCAAATAGCTCAGTGGATTAAAGCACCTGCAAGCAGATGCAGCGGCCCGGGGTTCAATCCTATGGCCTGCCATGCCAGCCCTGCCCCTGGGGTGCACTGAGATGGCAGTTGAGACTGGGCATGGTAGCGTACCCCTTTAATCCCAGCTCTTGATCTACAAGTTTGATCTAGTATTGAGACAATGAACACCCTGTAGACCCCTTCCTAAAATACAAATAAAATAAATAAAACCCAACTTTGTGCATGTCCTCCTCCCTCTCCCCCACCCCTCCCCATTTTTTTTTTAAATACTAACTTGAGATCTTTAGCCTGGGAGAATTAGAGTAGTAAGGGCAGGTGAAGGCTCAGAGTAAAAACAGAGGTTCTAGTTGCTTAGAGTCCTGGCAAATTCTAAGAGTATTAGACATTTAAATCAACATGTCAGTGAGTTCTGGACAAGAATGGCCAGGTACTTGGTAATGCTTAAACTAAGTGCTGGGTTTGAAAGTGAAGATGCTGCTGCCTATGTCTCCTGTGTTTACAGAAATATGGGAAAGACAAAGTTGTAGAACTTTTTTTTTTCAAATTAAATTTTAGATTTTTGGCTTTACTTTAAGTAGAATATAAAACATTTACTTTCTTTTTTTTTTTTTTTTTTTTTTGGCAGAACCGGGGATTGAACTCTGATCCTTGCATTTGCCAGTCAAGTGCTTATCCTACTGAGCCATCTCCCCGGCCCCTAAAACATTTACTTTCTATATCCATGAATATGGATAAAGAGACCCAATAAAATGTAATAAGTAGGTTTGATTTTAAAAATGTTTCTTAGACATGATTTTTTTTGCATCTTAGGCTTTAGATTAGATAACATGTTCAGAAACTAAATTGGGTAGTAAACAATGTTATTTTTGTTTTTTTAAAACAGGTACAATTTATGGATACTGAGCTTAAAGGCTTAGGTTTTCTATCATCTCAAATTTTCAGTCATTCAAAGTCATGTTTCAATGTTGAAAAATTAGATTGTGTATATAAATCATAGGCAAAAGAAATTAATATTGATTTTTCTTTTTATCTGCTTATAAATAGAGTAATCCAAAAGGCTATAAAAGTTAGCTCTTCAGAGGCAGAGAAAGGGAGTAAAGTCAGCTTTTTTTTTTTTTTTCTTTAGGGCAGTTGGGTAAAAATGGCAATGGATACAATATTCAGTCTATTTTCTTACGAAAGATGAAAAGTTCCCAGGAATATGAATATGAATATTGTGTGAAGTGTTGATTATTTAAGGAAAAAGCATTGAAAAATAGTCAGGGATAAAGCTCAGCCTCACAAGCACCTGCCTGGCAAGTACAAGATCCTGTGTTCTATTACTGGCACCAAAAAAAAAAAAAAAAAAAAAAGGAAAAGAAAAAAATTCAAAAATCAAAGAAGATTTTTATTGTTGTTGATAATTAAGATATAAAAGAACTGAGATATTATTCCTGGTCCTCCTTTCTAATCTGAGGAAAAGAACTCTTGGATAAACCCCACTAGCTCTGGCTGCTAAAATCTCCTAGTCACCCTGTTAGCAGAGGGGAAAGAACTCGGCAGAGCACCACAGGGAAGACACTTGATTGCCATGCATGGCTCAGGATGTGTGCAGCTCAGAGCAGAAGGGTCAGCATTTTGGCTATCCTGTTGGGCTTTGGTGATGTGGGTTCATCTTTAAAAGCAGCACTCCTGGTTCAACTTACACAGACACTCTGTGCTCAATGCTTTTGTGAGCATTCACAGAGTCCATATATAAAAGTATGAGAGACAAAAACAGTATGAATAGTTATCTGATGATTTATATAGTTTTAAGGTTTCTTTTTCTTTTCCTTTTTTTTTTTTTTTATGCTTTTTTTTTTTATGCAGCTTGGACTCATAGTGATCCTCCTGTTTTTTTTTTTTTTTTTTGGTGGGGGGGCTGGCTCAGGCTGCCTTAAGGGTGGGTCTGGTGTGGCATGTGGAGCTAGGGATTAAACTGCAGTCCCTTGCAGCTGACTGATTTTGCTCAACAAGGCACTTTAGACTACTGAGCTAACGCACCAGCCCCCCTATATAGTTTTAAGTAATTCCCCATTTTGTCCCCAATAATTTGTCTCTGTCCACATCTTCCCATGTTCGACCTGTGAGTCTTCATGTGTCATGAGATGCTCTTCCCAAATTGAAATCTCCAGCTGCTCTTCTACAACACCACTGGTCCTTTTCCAGTCTGCTTGGGCTACAGCCTCTGCCTTTGCACTTCTCAGTTCAGGCTTCGCTGTATTTTCTCGTTCTGGTCCAGAATGACCCTTCTTTACCCTCTTCACCTGCCTCTTTTTTTTTTATTTTTAATTTTTTCCATAATTTTACTGAGAAACAAATAGCAGTGAGACAGTTTCAAACCAAATTGGTAGGATAGATTCAATAATTAACACATTACATACATTCTTCCTGGTGATTAATTGCTGAACAAGATGTGGACATGATATCCTATTTACAAACACTATCAGAACAAATCCCTCTATTCATTAAGAGAATGTAACTATATATCTATCCTAACCATTTTGAATGCACAGATACAAAATGGACATTCATCTGTATCCACTTTTTTTGTTAAGTTCTGTTATTTGAATATTATAGGTGTGTTAACTCAGCAAAATATTCTAAAAGAGTCCAGTAGTCCATGATAGTATTGGGTCTTACGCTTCATTGGCGATGTCAGCAATTGTTGACCTGAGTCCCCTACAGCTCAACATAACAGCATGGCTTTACTTCTTACACTTTGTTTTTATACTTTTCTGCTGGATGGTTAAGACCAAGGTAAAGCAGGACCTATGTAACAAGAGTTGTAGCTTTTGGGTCTGATGAGGTCAGTGAAATTTCTTCAGGATTTATCCTGAGATCCTGTATCTCAGACTGTAGAACCTTTGTCAGTGTCAGCGTAGAACCTTTGTCAGTGTAAGCCATATGGATGAGTCACAGTCATTGCTTGGCCAATGTGCTCTCTGTGAAAGCCTGAGAGAATGTTTTCTCCATGTGACTCTCCTTAGGCACACTCTACATCATCGAACACTTTCCTCTTTGGTACCATACTCTCCTTGATCAGAAAATTTCGAACACTACCAAGTTACATGACATTACAATGCAAGTTCTCATATGTCCTGAGTCTTAGTTGACCTTGGAAGGCTAGGGTCAAAATGTTGGCTTTCCTTGTGGCCCTCATTTTTCTCTAATTTTGGTCTGCAAACTTAGGTTGTTAACCATCCAGAAGACAAGCTTATTGTTATTACCATACAACCTAGGCTGTTAAGCTTAAGCTCACTATCTGTCTGAATGTCAGCTATTTTAGGCATAACATGGAACAGGTATTTTTCATCAAGTATTGATATGTTGAACTTTAAGTCCTTACAGAATGTGATGAAAACACATTTAAAAATTAGAATATATTTTTTAAAAATAGGCATAAAGAATTATATGCTTTCTATGTTTACGCATAAGTCCAAAAATCTCACCATATACAACCTTGAAGCAGGACACTCCCACAAGATTCCTTTTTCTGTCTCTTGCCTTCATTCACGACCCCCTTCTTTTTGAACAATCATCTACCCAAGAGAAAGCACAGCAGCATCTGGCATGTCATGACAAGCAGCCCATATTCAGAAGACCAGAATGACAGGCACTCCAAGAATGAAGTTACTATTACAGATTACCATTTGCAGTGTATTTGCTTATTTCACAGGTATCAGTATATATAGTTAGTCAGGGTGACAGTCTTTCCAATTAACTGCTAGATTCAAAAATCTTCTCGAGAATCTCAGGATCATTGCCTTGCCCATCTTCTACATATAACTGTATGGCTTGTCACTGTCATGTTTTTTAGCTCTTCTCCTTTGCCTCTCTTAATTAGTCCTTGAGTTCCTGCTTTCCTTTTACTTGTATTATACCTTTCTATTTGTATTTCTTCTTTTGAGTTCTTATACTAGGGAAACTATATGATATTTACACATGTGTGTCTGGTTTATTTTGAGTATATATTCAAGTGGCATCCACTTCAATATAAAGGCTTTGAGTTTATCATTCTTTATAGCTGAGTAATACTCCATTGTGTAAAAATACCACATCCTTTTCATTCATTCCTCAGGTGATGGGCATCTTGGTTGTTTCCAAGATTTGGCTATCACAAATTGTGCTGCTATAAACATAGGAACACATATATCCCTATGATATGATGTTTTCAGATCCTTCGGGAAAATTCCCAGTAGAGGAATAGCTGGTTTAAATGGGATTTCCAGTCCAACTTTTCTAATGAGTCACCACACTGATTTTCATAACAGTTGCACCAGTCTACACTCCCACCAGCAGTGGAGAAGGGTTCCTTTTTCCCCACAGCCTCTCCAACATTTGTTGTTGTGTGCTTTCTTTATGATAGCCATTCTTTCTGGGCTGAGATGATATCTCAGTGTTGTTTTCAGTTGCATTTCATGGATGACTGATGATGTGGAGCATTTTTTCATATATTTATTCGCTTCTTTAATTTCATCCTCGGAGAAGTGTGTGTTCCTCTCAGATGCCCATTTCTGGGCTGGGTCTTTACATTTTGGGGCCCTAGTGTTTTTTAGTTCTTTATAAATTGTAGAGAGCAGACCTTCGTCTGAGTACTTATTTGTCATGATTTTTTTCAAATTTGTGGGTTGTCTTTTCACTTTATTGGTAATTTCTTTTGAGGTGAAAAATCTTTTCAGTAAGGGCAGGTCCCAGTTGTTAATTAATTCAACTGTTTCCCGTGCGATTTGATTTTTTGTTCATGAATTCTTTGCCTACCCTTATGTTAGTGTCTCTGCTTTAATGTTTAGATCTTTAATCCATTTTGACTTTAGTTTAGTGCATGGTGATAGACCTGGGTCAAGTTTGAGTTTTTGACATGTAGAGAGCCAGTTTTTCCAGCACTATTTGTTAAAGAGCTATCTTTCTTGCAGTGAGTATGTTTGGCCCGTTTGTCAAAGATAAGGTGGCTAAGTGTGTTTGTAGGGGCTTCAGCGTCTTCTAATCTATTCCACTGATCATCAGATCTATTTTGTTGCCAGTACCATGGTGACTTTATCACAGTAGATTTGTAGTATAATTTCAAGTGAGGAATTGTAATGCCTCCTGCCTTGTCTTTATTGTCCAGGATTGGCTTTGCTGTTCTAGGTCATTTTTGTTTCCAGATAAATTTTATGAATGAGTTTTCTAGCTCTGTGAGGTATGTTGGTGGTAGTCTGATAGGATTCCGTTAAATCTGTAGAGTAATTTTGGGCGTATGGCCATTTCACAATGTTGGTTCTTCCTATCCCTGAGCATGGAATATCTTTCCATTTTCTGAAATCATCTACAATCTCTTTTTTAAGAGTACTGTAATTTTCCTTGAAAAGATCTTTGACTTCTTTAGTTAGGTTAATTCCAAGGTATTTCATTTTGCTCAGT
>NW_004524701.1:7585766-7659539 GCF_000260255.1 Octodon degus | reverse complement strand
AGTGTATTACATTGATAGATTTTTGAATATTGAACCATCCTTGCATCCCTGGAATGAATCCTACCTGGTCATGGTGTATGATCTTCTTGATGATTTGCTAGGATTTTATTGGGGATTTTGGCATCTATGTTCATGAGGGAGATTGGCCTGTCATTCTCTTTCTTAGTTGTATCGTTTCCTGGTTTAGGTATCAGTATACTACTTGCCTCCAGGAGTGATTTTGGGAGGATTGCTTCCTTTTCAGTTTCATTCAAGAGTTTGAGGAGTATAGGGATTACATCTTGTGTAAATTTCTTGTAGAATTCAACTGTGAATCCATCCAGATCTGGACTTTTCTTTGTCGGTAGGTTTTTAATTATATCTTGTGTTTTATTGGCTGTTATTGGGCTATTGAGAGTGGTTATATCTTGTCGATTCAGTTGTGGTAATTTGTACCTTTCTAGAAATCTGTCCATTCCTTCTGTGTCTTCTATTCTGTGAGAGTAAAGATTCTCAAAGTAGCTATTGATAATCTTCTGAATTTCCACTGATTTTGTGGTAATTACACCCCTTTCATTCCTTATTGCTTGTATTTGAATTTTTTTCTTTCCTCTTTTTGATGAGGTTAGCTAGGGGCTTATCGATTTTATTTAATCTTTCAAAGCACAAGCTTTTTGCTTTTTTAATTCTTTGAATTGTTTTCTTCGTCTCAATTGAATTAATTTCTGCTCTAATCTTTATGATTTGTTCCCGTCTTTGGGGTCTGGGTTTGGTTTGCTCTTCCTTTTCTAGTTGTTGAAGGTGCAACATTACGGTATTTATTTATTCCCATTCTGTTTTCTTAATGTGTTAGTTCACAGCTATGAATTTTCTTCTGAGAACTGCTTTCATCATTTCTATTAAATTCCGGTAAGTTGTGCTTGAATTTTTATTGAATTGTAGATATTGTTGAATTTCTTGTTTAATTTCATCTGTGACCCATTGGTTGCTGAGTAGGGTCATTTAATTTACATGTGTTTAAGGTTTTTTTCTGCTTTCTTTTGTCATTTATTTCCAGTTTCATTGCACTGTGCTCAGATAATGTGCATGGGACAATTTCTGTTTTCTTACATATACTTAAGCAAGACCTATGGACCAGTATGTGGTCTATTTTAGAAAATGACCCATGTGCAGCTGAGAAAAATGTGTATTCAGCTGTGTTTGGGTGGAACACTCTGTATATGTCCACCAAGTCCATTTGTTTCAAACTCTGGTTCAGTTCTCTTCTTTCTTTGCTAATTTTTTGTTTGGTTGACCTATCTTTCTGGGATAAGGGGGTGTTAAGGTCTCCTGTTAAGATTGTGGTATTGGATATTAAATTTTTCATGTCCATTAAGATTTGCTTTATATAGTTGGGTACGCCTGTGCTTGGTGCACACATATTTATGAGTGTTACCTCTTCCTCTTGAATTTTTCCCCTAACCATTGTACAGTGACCTTCTTTATTTCACTTGATCATTGTTGATTTGAAGTTGAGACTGTCTGAGAACAGGATTGCCACCCCTGCTTTTTTCTGAGGTGCTTGGACACGTAATATTGTGTTCCATCCTTTGACTTTCAGCCTATGGATGTCTTTATGAGTTAAATGTGTTTCTAGTATACAGCATATTGTTGGATTTTGTTTCCTAATCCACTGTGCCAGTCTATTTCTCTTAATTGGTGAATTGAGTCCATTTACATTGATGGTTATAATTGAGATGTATTGACTTACGATTGACATGTTATTTACCTGTTATCGTTTACTCCTTTTTCTCCTGTGTTTAATTGCTTGCCTTGTTTAGTTGGTTGCTTCTGATCTCATTCATGGAGTTGTGATCATTTTGGTCCCTCTCTAGAACATCTTTCAGTAGCCTGTGTAGGGTTGGCTTTGTCATCATGAAATTCCTTAGCTGTTCTTTGTCATGGAAGTATTTTACTTTTCCATCAAACTTAAAAGAGAGTTTTACAGGGTAGAGTAGTCTGGGCTGGAATTTGTTTTCATAGAGGATATGAAGTACTCTACTCCATGCTCTTCTTGCCTTTATGGTTTGTGAAGAGAAGTCAGCCCTAATTCTGATGGGTTTTACTTGGAATGTGATCTTCTTTTCTCTAGCAGCTTTCAGTATATTATTCTTGTGCTGAATTTCTGGGATCTTGACTATTATATGTCTCGGTGTGTTTTTCATTGGGTTGAGGTTACTTGGCGTTCTGTATGCTTCAGTTTCATGAATGTCAGATTGTTTCCTTATATTTGGGAAGTTTTCTGATATTCCTTCTGCCCTATTTTTTTAATGTCATTTGTATTGACTCCTTCTTTCTCATTGATGCCTATTAGTCTCACATTGTTCATCTTTGCATCATCTTGCTGGTGATGGATTATTTTTTCCTGCATCCTAGTTGTTTTTAAGCGATCATTTCTTATCTTTTTACTAGCTGTACCAGTGTTTGATTTTGATTTTTTACTGCAGATGTTATTAATTCAGGGATTTCTTTTTTCATTTCCAATCTGAATTTCTCTATACCTTTCTGCATCTGTTTATTTCAGAAGCCTTTGATTCAGTGATTTCAGCTCTGTGAATCCTACTTTGTTCTGTGTTAGTGTCCTCTACACTTGTTATGGGTGGGCTTGCTTTCTAAGAGTGCATGTTGCGTCTTCTTGTTGTCATTTTGTGTAGCACTGTCTTCTGACCTTTGTTGTAGATCTTTGGTGCAGTTATAACCTTAGCATGTACAGAAGTCCAGGTGCAGATCCAGTTGTGCCCCGCTTTGGTCTACCTGCTGTGCTCAACTCCTTCCTACTGCTGCCCTTGGAGGTGAACCTTTTTTGCCCCTCTGGCAAGATGTTCTGCTCCTGGATTAGATGGGTGGTTCTGTCCCCTACACTCTCTGCAGGGATTGCAACTGCAGGGTTTCACCCCAGGCCTGTATGCCAGGCCTGAGATGAGTCTGGAGGGGAGAAGGTGGAGTTGGGGGGAGTGGCAGCTCTCCCACTCACTCATTCACTAGGCCTGGTCTAAGACTGGATCTGGCGGTTCCCGGAACATGACAAAAATTCCCACTCTGTGGGCAGAGTGGGAGGGTACTATGGAGTGGTGGGGGGCATCCCAAGGGGGTGAAAGAGGGTCTCACCTTTGCTGCACCTGGGCTGGGACCAGTAGGTCCCGCTGGCTCAGGCTGGGGTGAAACTCTCCCACACACTCTCTGGTCCTGGGCTAGGACTGGATCTAGGGGTTCCGGAACGCAGCAGAAATTCCTGCTGGGCAGGCTGGATAGGGGAGGTACGGCAGAGTGGTGGGGGGCATCCCAAGGAGTGGAAGAGGGTCTTACCCACTCTGCGCCTGGGCTGGAACAGTAGGTTCCGCAGGTGCAGGGTAGGGGGAAGCTCTCCCACACACTCACCCTACCTGGGCTAGGACTGGATCTGTGGTTTCCTGTAATGTGGTAGAAATTCCTACTGGGCGGTCGGGGTGGAGGAGGTGCTGCGGAGTGGTGGGGGGCATCTCAAGGGGGTCAAAGAGGGTCTCACCCACGCTGAACTTGGGCTGGGACTGGTAGGTCCCGCAGGTGCAGGGTAGCAGGAAGCTCTCCCACATATTCACCGGGCCTGAGGTAGGACTGGATCTGCCTGCCTAACTGTTAATCTTCAGATACATAAAATGTATATCTTTTAAATGCTTTGGAAGTGAGCAAAATACTTAACTCAATTGCAAGAGGTATACTCCACTGAGCAGACCTCCTCTGCTTCAGCAATGAGTCTACTGGGACCCTTTACAAGCCTCCCTTTGTGTCTCTGTGCAGCAGTCACAGTTAACCAGAATATGGTGACAAGGGCATGCCCCTCATCGGCAGGTGAAACCATGATTAGAAACGTGGCATGAGCCAGGGCTTGAAGCAGGGTCTGTATTGCTTTCTTTCATTGTGACTTGCTAGGAATTGCCAAAGAAGAGTGCCCTTGATGGGGCACTTGTTGCAAGGCCTATGTGTGCTGAAGGTGACCACTGCCCTGCTTCCACTTGTTGTGTTTTAGCAGAGAGGTCTCAGGTAGAATGTTCAGGATCTCTGAGGGATAACAGTCCAGAATCCCCTGAGAATTGATCTTATGTTCATTACACACACATGAGAAAAATGTTCTTGAGGTAGAGAGAAAAGAGCCATTAGAGAAACTGATCCATTTGGAGAAACTTACCCATATTTAGCTATTGATCAATTTAGGGGGAAAAGTAAATTCAGGTCAATTTAGTGATGTGCTAAACTTTAAAGTTTTGAAAGGCCATAGGTTAACTTAAGAATTAATGAATCAAGAAATCTGTAAAATCTAACCATACTTTCCCTTCAGTCCAACAATACTTTGCTAGCCAAATGGAATTATCTGCTGTGCCGGGCCGCCCCCGGGGCCTGCTGAGAGGGTGATCCAGAATGGATGTGGTGCCACACTGCTGTAATCCCAGCTCTTGGGAGGCTGTAAACAAGCAGTTCACTACAAGTCCGATCCAGTAGTGAGACCCTGAACACCCTGTAGACCCTTCCCTAAAATACAAAAACAAACAAACAAAAAAACCCACATGGAATTATCAGCCTTTTTTTCTCTCTTTTTTCTTTTGTATTTTAGGGAAGGGTCTACAGGGTGTTCATGGTCTTCCTGCCAGATTGGACTCATAGTGAACAGCCTGTTTACAGCCTCCCAAGAGCTGGGATTACAGGCACGCGCCACCATGCCCAATCTCAATCACTGTCTCAGCAGCCGTGGGGTGGGACTGGCACGGCAGGCCCGAGGATTGAACCACTAGCCTCCTGTGCCTGCTTGCAGGCACTTTAATTCGCTGAGCTATTTGGCTGGCCTGGAACTATCAGCCTTGTTGGAAACCCTTAACCTTTTACAACTGATGACCAGTTGTAAAACTATGATATAATTTGTTCTTGAATCTATGGGCCATGGACAGATTAATTTCATAATGCTCTAAGGGATCACGTTGATGAAAAATTGTTCTTAAGGCATTGCTCCTGTTAAAGGCTCACTTCCACTGTGAAGAATCAGTGTTCCTCAGTTGTTGGGTGTTTTCAGTTTCCTTGCCAATTTTAAACTGCAATAATTTTGGGGGGCTAATTTTTATTCTGATTTTTCTTCAAAGATGAATAAGATTAAAAGGCAGAACACTTGACTTTGCTGCTTATTATTATTATTATTATTATTATTATTATTATTTAGTCCTTGATGGGTGACATCAGAAAAATTTGTTATTTAAGCGTTACGAATTAGGGCAAATGATACTATAGCTCATTGGCATAGTGTCTGCCTGCAAGCACAAACAAGGTCATGAGTTTGATTCTTGTACAAAAAAAAAAAAGACAGAATAGCCAGATGTGGAAAGCTGTGGCAGGATTGCTTTGAGTTCCAGGTCAGCAGGGGCTACAAAGTGAGTTCAAGGCCAGCCTGAAGTGCATTAGTGAAACTCTGTCTTTAAAAGTTGCTTGCCTGAATCACAGTAGTATTAGGTGACATTTTGGGGTTTTTTTAGGTGACATTTTTTGTAAAGTTTCAAATTATGGTTTAAGTTCATTTGTAGTTATCCATTTGAGAGTAGAATAATAGACTTAAAAGTTATCTTTCATGACTTGGTGTTTTAAAATACTGTTGATAGGTCCACTGAGGTGCTCAGTAGACTAGGTGCCTGCTTTGGCAAGCACGGGGACCAGGGTTCAATCCCTGGTCCTGCATGCTGTGCTGGCCTCATGCCTTTAATCTCAGTGCTGGGGAGGCTGAAAACAGGAGGATCAATACAAGCTGTACGGTGAGACACTGTACCAAATACATAAATGAAAAAATGAAATAAAATAAAATACTGTTGATAATAGAACTGACTGTGATGTATGCTTGCTTGTCTATATTTTTGTTCATATCACCAAGTTAAACAACAGAAGAAAAATAAAATTCTAGGCCTGTACTCTAATACTTCCTGGAAGGCCCCTTCAGAAATTTTGAGAAAATATTACTGTTGCTTGGGTTGGTAGTCAAGGCCAAAGTATGAACAGAACAAAAGAAAACTTCTCTAAACAAAAAGGAAGTATGGTAATCGCTGAGAAAAATGTTCACCAACACCCCCTACCTTGTGGGAAAAAGATGGAGTTCTTTCCTTGAAGAAAGCTGTATGTGACTGGTTCAGCCACTGATGAAAACAGTATATGGTTATTTTTATGAAGATTGGCAGACAGATTGCAACCTGTAGACTAATTATGCAGAGAACAAGATTCTTTAGACAAATCAGTGTGCTAGTAACATGGCTGTTTTTCATGAGTTAGACAATCTGGACTGCTTATTGTCACACCATGTAAACACATTCCAGGTGAAAGGTGCTCCATGAGGGACTATGTTTACAGCATTTTAAATTTCCATGTTGATGAGCATGGTGATGCATGCCTATAATCCCAGCACTTGGGAGGCTGTAAATAGGAGAATCAGTACGAGTCTGATCTAGTAGTGAGACCCTGGACACCCTCTAGACCCTTCTCTAAAATACAGAAAAAAAAATAAATAAATGAAAAAGTGAAAAGCAGGTACAATGAAACTCCAGCTCAGGGCTGGAGTGTGGCTCAGTGATAGTGCTTGTTAAACATGTGTAGGGTTCTGGTTTGTACCCAGCTTTGTGGACAAACTAAGCCAAACCCCAGACCTCAATTTCTGCTAGCACTATGTTGTTTCAGACAGTTAACTTTCTGGATAGCTGTGGGTTTCACCCATTAAAATAAACAACATTTTTCTTTTAATCACTTTGGGTGGGATTCTGTGAAGTCTCCTCTCTCCCCTAAAAACAGCATGTTGGGACACAGGCAGTTACAGATGGACGTGGGGCAGGTCCTGCCTCAGTACCTCAACTCGCTGCGTGTGCAGCCTCACTGCCCAACTCATCCCTGCAGTCATGTTCCTTGAGGTATTCCCTCTCCCTGACTCATTTTTCTCACTATACCCTTTAACCATATGAATTATTATTTTGCTTAAATGAATATTTTAATGTATCCTTCCCAATATTAAAGCTTCATGAGAGCAGAGGTCTGACTGTTCCCTGATGTGACCACAGCCCTTGGAACAGGCACATGGCAGCATTTCATATCTCTGTTTTATCATTGAGGAATGAGTTAAGCCTTTTATCTTCAGAGTCTTTAAGCCTTTTATGCTTCTCTGGTCATAGCTCTGTCCTAGCTGGCCCTGTTGGGTATTCTGCTCTTATACTGTCACTGTTGTCATTGCTTCTCATGGTGAGTCTTCCACTGGTCTGCTCCAACCTTGACAGAAGTAGTATTCAATTCAATTCAAGTAGAGGTCAGACCCAGTTAGTTAGGTACACAGTGTGCAGTGATACTTATTGATTGGTACTTACTGATTAATTATATAAATGAATAGATTCACTGAAGGAATGATCACAGCTCTGTACTCTTTCTCATGGTCTGTAAAGCCGATGTTTCTGTGTTTGATTTACCTGTACCTAGCTGTGATTTAAAATCCAGCCTTTTCTGACTTGGAGACTCAACACTTGCCATATCAGGAGTTCCCATGCTTTTATGTACAGGGGCCTCTTTTTTCACTGTCACATTTCCTAAGCCTCACACACCATGTAGCACATGCAGCTCTTACTCATCTGACTGAGAAATTGTATATAAAAATGTAGTTTAATCAGCATGGTATGAGGAGACCTTGGCTATGCTTGTGCTGGCCACCCGCAGTCACCCTGCGGCTGCCCACGAGTGCCTATAGACTGCTGGGTCAGCATAGTTCTTCACTTTGCCCTTGGATGATTCTATGTCTCCTCCAAGGCTGGCCATTTTTGCTTTTGACAGAATAGCACCTGGCCAGCCCCTTCTTGACTTCTAATTTGCTACTTAGCAAATTTGAGGCAGCCCTAATTTTGCTGCCTCTGGTTTGAAGATGATTATGAAGCCTGCTAGAACTTGTAAGAATGAGGGAAAGGGGCAGGTGGGCTCTAGGCAATCTGCAGGAACCTCTACTCTGTGGATTTGTTCTGTCCTCTTTGGCTGCAGGCCCTGCAAGGCCAGGTTCTGGGCTCTCAGGGTGCCTGTGTTAAGTGCGGCCAGCACTCAGGGCTCACAGACAATGTGACTCAGTTCTGAGGTGGTGCGATATGGACATACAAAGGCTGAGGATACAAGGCAGATAGAGGTGGTGCAGGAGAGCTCAGACCTCTCAAGGGCATGGATAGCACAGAGGACTCAGCTTCGTGCTGGCCCTTTCCTGAGTCCTTCCTATTGATGTGTCCTTTTCCTGTCTGAGATATGCTGATTCCCACCTGTTCTAATACCAGGGGTTTAGGACAGTAGTTGAGAGATTGACCCAGGACCTCCACAACTAAGCTGTATCTCCACCCCTTTGTCACTGAGTTGTCCATGCTGGGCTTGAATTTGCTATCCTTCCTCCTCAGCCTCCCAGAGTATGGTTATAGATGTATACCACCATGGCCCACTAATACTGTGTTCTTCATGTGTGCATTTTTATTTTTTCCTTCCACTTTGCTAATTGCTGAATATATATATATATATATATATATATATATATATATATATCTCAGGTACAAATAAGATGTTTTGACAACTATAACTTTTCTACTACGGAGAGGTAGAAAGGTGAGGGTTTTTATTTTCCTGTTCTCTTACACAGATCACAACCTCCCAGAATACTATTAGCTCAGGAGTTTCTCAAGCATAGTTGAGGATACACCAAGCCCTACTTAGTATTTCTTAACCATTTGCCATCCTTAGTGTCCTTCTCTGTGATTTGATGGGAAAGCCAACCACAGCAGTGTACCAATCACCCTCTTCATGTCCACAAACAGAATTTAGATAATGCATTTTCAGGTCTGTGTCTATAGATGGAAACAACTATGGATTAAAAAGAATTGTGTCTATATTAAATATGTACAAACATTTTTTCTTGTCATTTCCTGAATAATAAAGGATAAATTATTTACATAGCATTTATACTGCTAGCTACTGTAAGTAATCTGGAGATGATTTAATTATATAAGACAATGTGTATAAGTTATATGCAAATATTTTGCCATTTTACATGAGGGACTTGAAAATCTAGATTTTGTTATTTGGGGGAGATCTTGGAGCCAATCTTCAATAGGTAATGAGGGGTGACTACATAGATAGATAGATAGATAGATAGATAGATAGATAGATAGATAGATAGATATAGTATGTGAAGGTACACTGACAATACATTGCTATATAAGGGTTAAGGAATTGTAATGGGGTTGGAGGTGTAGAATACATATTCAGCATGCATAAAGTACTGGTTTTACTCTCCAAAACCAAAAAAAGCAAAAACAAAAGTCATAATATAGTGGATCTGGGAATAGGATATGGACTTACACTGCCCAATAATAAACATTTGTTATTAATACTAACTTTTTTGGTTTTGTCATTTTTTAAGTAAATTAAGTGAATTCCTGAAGAGAAGGTACAAGGTAAGACAGTGTTTTACACAGTGTAACTCAAGTTATACTGCCGAATAATAAACATTTGTTACTAATTCTAACTTACTAGACTTTCAGTTTTGTCATTTTTAAAGTAAATTAAGTGAATTCCTAAAGAGAAGAGACAAGGTAGAGAGTGTTTTACACTCATGAGCATTAGAGCTTGTACAGGGTGAGCTAAAAATGTGTTCTGAGCCTCATGATCTTAAAATTCATGAATTGGCTAAGGGAAGTCATAGGCTTTGTAAGGAATTCTTTGGGAGATTCCTATAGTATTCCTCAGCATAGGCAGGAGACAGACAAGGAGCACATATTAATAGGAACAGTCCAGAGAGCACACAGAGGTTTTGAGGAGGTATACAGCACTGCTGAGTGTATGGTAGAAATATTGGCTCCCAGATCTTCACGTCTTCTGCAGACATGGAAGATAAATGACATTAAGGCTAGCATGGAGAATGGGGTAAGGGAGAAAAATTGTAGGTGGGGAGCATGAATTCTAATCAAGACCATCTTTATTTTTAATTGTTTCTATTTTTTAGGGAAGGGTCTACAGGGTGTTCAGGACTTCTAGTGATCCGCCTGTTTACAGCCTCCCAAGAGCTGGGATTATGGGCCTGCGCCACCTCAGCATACCCTGGGGGCAGGGCCAGCAAGGCAGGCCCGGGGATCAAACCCCCCCCCCCCGGGCCAGCCCAGTGCTTTAATCCGCTGTGCTATTTGGCTGGGCCTAAGACCAACTTTATTTGTACTTTTTGACATTTGTCATTTATTTGCTTGTTTATTACCTTTTTTGAGACAGGGTTGTATTATGTAGTTCAGGCTGGCCTTGAATTCACTTTGTAGCCCAGACTAATCTCAAACTTTCAGTGATCCTCCTGCCTCATCATCCCAAGTTCTGGGATTGAAGATGTCTGCAATCACATCCAGCTGTCCTGCATTTTTAAAATGTCTACCACTCTGTGCCCTCTATTCATTTTCTTCTTTTATACTCTCATAGTGTTTGAGGAAGTGTGTTTGCAGAATTGTCTATTGGATTTGTATATCTGACTTTATACTTTTGGAAAAATCAGTTGGGCAGCTCAGCGGATTAAAGCACCTGCAAGCAGGTGCAGGAGCCCGGGTTCGATCCCCAGGCCTGCCATGCCAGCCCCATCCCCGCCACCGGAGTGAACTGAGATGTCAATTGAGACTGGGTGTGGTAGGGCATGCCTGTAATCCCAGCTCTTGGGAGACTGTACACAGGTAGGTCACTACGAGTCTGATCTAGTAGTGAGACCCTGAACATCCTATAGACCCTTCCCTGAAATTAAAAAAAAAAAAGAAAGAAAGAAAGAAAGAAAGAAAGAAAGAAAAAGAAAAATCAATTGAGTTAGAAGATATGCATATCCAGAGGTTTTATATTTAAACTTTTCTCTGAATAGGAAGTAAATTGTTGATCTGAGTTGTAACTTGCAAGTTTTGTGTCCAGTAATGCAACTAAATAAAGGTGTGCTCCGTGCTTAGGCAATGCCGGGCAGTCTTGGTTTTTGGCCCACATATTTGTCCTTACTGTGCTGATGCAGTTCTGGCATGTACTTTAATTTTTATTTTTGGGAGTTTCTATACATGTTGCTACAGTCTCCCAAGTAAAACTATTTTCCAATCATCTTGCTATCTCTTTTTTGCCACTTGAAGAATGAAAGGAAGGAAAGTTAGATGTAATTTTGTGTCTGATGTAATTTTAGATTCTCATGAATTCAAAAATTCAAAAAAGCAAATAGGTCATTTTGAGTCTTCTCCTTAAAAATCAGTTCTCACTCCTGCTGTACAGCTCCATTCCAGTTGCCGCCACTCAGTCACTTACTCATTTCCTCCGCTCGCCATGACCTCCTTCAGCTACCGCCAGTCCTTGCATGCTTGGGGGGTGAGACTTGCTGGGGGAGGGGGATGCCTTTTGCATGCCCAGCATCCATGGTGACTCCAGGGGACTGCAGTGTGTCCATGTCCACCGTGCGCCTTGTGTCCTTGGGCTTAGGGGGCAGCTTCTCGGGTGGCTTTGCAGGCGGTATGGCTGGACACGCTGAGTGGGTGGCAATGAGAAGGTGACCATGCAGAACCTGAATGACCGTCTGGCCTCCTACCTGGACAAGGTACAGAAGCTGGAGGCAGCCAATGGTGACCCAGATAGAACTCAAGATCTGAGACTGGTACCAGAAGCAGGGACCCATCCCGGCCCGCAACCACAGCCACTACTACAAGACCATCCAGGACCTGCAGGACAATATTCTTGGAGTCACCACTGAGAATGCCAAGATCGTCCTGCAGATCAACAGTGACCATCTGGCAGCTGATGACTTCTGGACCAAGTTTGAGACAGAGCAGGCCCTGCACCTAAGCATGGAGGTTGACATCATCAGGTTGTACAAGGTGTTGGACAAGCTGACCCTGGCCAGGACTGATCTGGAGATGCAGATTGAGGGCCTGAAGGAGAAGCTGGCCTGCCTGAAAAAGAACCACAAAGGAAGTCAATGGCCTGTGGAGTCAGGTGGGTGGCCAGGTCAGCGTGGTGGTGGATTCCGCCCCAGGCACTGACCTTGCCAAGATCCTGAGAGGCATGAGGCGCCAATACGAGGTCATGGCGAAGAAGAACAGGAAGGATGCCGAAGCCTGGTTCACCAGCCAATCTGAGGAGCTGACCTGGGAGCTTGCTGGCCACACTGAGCAGCTCGAGATCTGCAGGTCTGAGGTCACTGCCTTGCCAGCCCCACCCCCAGGTACATGCTGCATGCTGCAGGGCCTGGAGATCGAGCTGCCTTCCCAGCTCAGCATGAAAGCTGCCCTGGAAGGCACCCTGGTGGAGACCGAGGTGCACTTCAGAACCCAGTCAGCACATATCCAGGTGCTGATCGGCAGTGTCGAGGCCTAGCTCAGCCATGTGCGTACAGACACAGAGTGCCAGAACCTGGAGTATCAGCAGCTCATGGGCATCAAGTTGCAGCTGGAGCAGGAGATTGACACCTACTGCAGCCTTCTTGAGGGCCAGGATGCCCACTACCACAACCTGCCTGAGGTCCTTTGAGTGGCTGGCCTCTGGAGTTGGGTCCTGGTCCTCCTGCAGAAAGCTGTTCCTGAGCACCCATGAGAATGTGCCTTTGACCACACCGTGTCTTTCTTGCCAGTAAAATTTGATGGCTGAGGGGGGGAATCAATTTTCTCTGTCTGAAAAGATCTGTCCCCCCAACCCTGTTATTTCTGATGTTCTCACTGAACTCTGTGCACACTCTCTTGGTGTTTAAACTGTTTACTAAAACAAACATTGATCTGTCAGCCCAAGGACTGTATCTCTGTGAGGGCAGAGTCCTCAGGGACTGGCAAGAAGGGCTTGGCATGTCATAAACATTTAGCAAATGTGTGGAACAAGGAAGTGACTAACAACTGAGTGAACATCTTGATGGCTCCTACCATGCACTATATTAGACACTGTTACTTCAGGGTCCTCTCACATGGACAAGTCTTAGCCAAATCTGAGTTCAGCAGACTTTTCTTATAGAGAGAGGGCCCTGTGCTGAGTCCTGAAGTACAAGCTGTTTTTGTTGTTGTTCCCTCTTAAGATTTGTATTTCCCTCTTCATTTTCTTCTACTGAATACCTCTACTCTACTGTGTCCTTTGGTTGTCCTATCTCTATGACCTTGAGCTTGCTTATTGACAGGAGCTTCCTGAGCTCCCTGATCACTCTGCACTTTGCTGTACCCAGAGCCATCTGCTTGCACCATCCCCAGTTAGTGCCCCATGAATGATCAGAGTGGATTTCCTTAACTAGCTGTGCAGGGCCAGTGTTCCTCCATGACTCTCAGCCCTTAAATTCAGAATTGGATTTTATGAGCATAAAAAGAGCTAAGCTCTCCATTGTGCTAGCTCAGTTCAGAAAGTAGAAACATAATACCAGATTGCAGCTTGCTGACATAAAATGAGAACAGAATGGTTTCTATTTCCATTTCATGGCCTGGGATTCTAGGTGTGGGAATAACCCATACATATTCTCTTCCTGTAGCCAAGCTTGTATGGCAAGCCAAATCATAATCAGATGCCTAATTGGCCAATGAGGAGTAAACACAAAAGGAAGTCTCGATGGCATCAGGTTAAGTTTGAAGTGCTCACTTCCTGGTCAGGCTTGCCAGTGAGAATGCCCAAGTGGCTTGGTGTCAACCACTTATATTCTTCCCCAGAATAGGGTTGGTTTTGTCAGCAAGGCCAAAAGCTTCTGTAACTAAGGAGCTTGTCTTCGGATTTGATTCTATGTTTATTGCATGGAGTGGCAAGGCCATTGCAATTTTCTTTTAATATGGGCCCTTTTCCACTTCGAAGTCTGACCACACCCTTTCTGGTTAACATCATTGCCCCATGATTTAATAGGTTCAATTCTATAAGCCTTGGAGCTGTTTCTCTACTATGGCTTTGTATATCTTGGCTTTTACAGCAGAAGTATTTTCCTCATTTCAAAGCCTCAGAATATCATCTCTTTTCCTCGAAGGCCTTTTATTCCTGGACTTAGAGGCAATCTATATTTCTTTATCCTGCTCCAAGATGCTTTGTCACCATCTGAGTTAGCTCTCTGTACCCTGAGAATAAGGACCCTGGGTCAGAAACCCCAGCCCGAGGCATTTTGTAAGTTTACTGAATTCCTAAGACCCACCCCTTTTTTTTTTTTTTTTAACATGGTTGCTTGGTGGTGTGGAGCACGTACAATTGAATTAAAAGTTCCCCAAACATTCCTCCTGTATGTGTATTAAAAACAATACTGATTTTAATCCATTTAATTGATGCTGACAGTCCACTGTGAGAGGCTACCCAGAGTTTAGGAAAAGCCATTCTCAATCTGGCCTGGATAACATTTCAGCCTTTGGAAGTCAGGGAGAGTGCACTCAGCTGTCCCAGCACTTTTGTATCCTGTGTCCCTGCTAGGCCAGTGCTGACAGCATCTCCTTTCTCTCAGTGAGGGATATAGAGGCTGCCGCCTGCCTCCCTGCATCCAGGCTCCCAGTGTAAAGCCTCTTACATCCTCGGCTCCCGGGAGGAAACAAACCTTCTGCTGTGCCCCAGCATCAATTTGTCACCCACTTCACTGGGCCCTGGGCCGCTGCTTCTCCTCTGTGTGTTGTCTTTTTTTCCTGGGGCTGCGCCAGCTGGGCTCTGGCCTGATACTAAAAGCACATGTTCTGGCCTCAGTGCCAGCATTATTCCCAAGGTTGAGTTGCACATCCCCAGTGCTCTGCCTTTCTGTTGCAAAGGTCTGCTCACAAATGTATGGGTTTTCCTCGGAGACTTGTGCAGCCTTTACAAGCCAGGTCAGACACTGATCTCCAGCCACTTTAAGAAAAATGGTGTGACTTTGCATTGTGTTTAGCACAGTCAGCGCACAACTCTTACGTTGCTTCAGTTACGTGAAGTGTCATTTTTTCCTGACACCAGGAGGAGTTTGGTGTTCCAAGCATGGATTATGTTGACTCATCATCAGGAGTCAGAGGGAAGCAAGAACACTTTGCACTATTTCCCTGAAACAGACTTGCATGCTGACTTTGCCTCCCCTTGTGTTTCTCTGAGTTCTGTTTTGCCTGTTTTTTCTCTTTCTGTAAAACTATAGAATTTCCCTTGTGTTCCCTTTTGGCTTCTACATGGCTCACTTGGCTTGTTATCCAGACTTATATTGAAGTGCATTGTGATTTGTGCTTGGGGAGCCTCAGCTGCATGGCTCCCTGAGAGGCATTATTTCTGTAAATGAGCTGTGTATCCTGTGTCCCTGCTAGGCCAGTGCTGACAGCATCTCCTTTCTCTCAGTGGTCTGGACATCATGGGATATCATTCTTTGTGGTAGAGGCTGTCTTGTCACTGTAGGACATTTAATGTCATTTCTGGCTTCTTCCCACTAGGTGCCAGTGAGGACCCTATCCTCAGCTGTGACAACCAAAAATATTCCCACATGTGACATGTCCCCTGGGGAGAGGAACACTTGGGAGTCACTGGTTTGACACAGTATGTCTTTCTGTGGCAACTTAACCAATAGGCTTATCTGTAGTTTTAGAAAAAGCTATTTGAAAGTGCCTTAGATGATTTTTTATTCTCTTAATGCACACATTTTTGGAAGACAGAGGAGAGCTGTGCACATTTGTGAGGGTTATTGTGTAGAGATGCCTTCTTCATCCGTATTTAAACAAAGAAGTAGAGTCCTTAAAGCTGCTGGCCAAAGGAAAAACATGGAGCCCTTGTTGGGGCAACAGGGAGCACTGCTATAAGTGTTGAGATGTTACAGCATTAGGGTTAAATGACTGGGCCTAGTGTGGGGTGTACACCCACCATCCCAGCCACCCAGGAATTTGAGGCAGGAGGATAGTGAGCTTGAGGGCACCATAGCAAGACACTACTCCAAAACAATTGAATAGGTAAAATCATGGAGATCTAAAAGGTAGAGGATGTGAGGTTTTTGTAGATCACTTTTAAGATAACTGCTAATCAGAAATGCACTTGATTTATTCCTCAACTTCTCCATCTGGCTCTCCCTTTCTCCCCCACTTCCTTGCTGTCATCTCTGCTTGCTCTGGCAGCTATCTGGGTAGACCTTTTACTTGTCTCTGTGATGAGTTTGGTGAGCTGTGAAGAGATATGCTCTCCTCTAGACCTGTGTCAGCACCTGCCAGAAGATCACTGTGATTGTGGCACTGGGCAGTGGTGAGCAGGAGCTGAACCTGTGTAGTGGTGGCCATGTTTGCTCCCTCCATTTCTGACCCCAGATCAGATATTTTCCTGGAATACCTGTGTCCAACTATCTATTGGACATTTCCCCTTAGAATACTAAAGCAACTCAAATGTAACATGCAAAATTGAATTGCTATTTTCTCCAAACCTGCTTTTCCTTAAATTTAGATGTCATCTTAGCCTGAATTTTATTATAAATTTATACATACATGCACAACACTCATCACAAGCCTTCCCCATGTAGTTCTAAATACAGTGATGTTTATTTTACCTCAGCTTTCCTCTTGTCCTTGTTCAGTTCTTGTACTTTGTCTGGGGCCTAGACCACTGCAGCTCTCTCTGAACTGATCTTTGTCCCTGGTTTCCAGTCAGACCTCACTGCCTGAGCATGGTTCTCTGACCCCTTCTTTAGAAAGGATGTCCTCATCCTCTTTATGGCCCAATTTCAAACCCTTTTCTCACCTAATCTCCCATCTCCAGGCCTTCAGAATCTGCTGCAATCACATGCTGTTCTGTTGCTGCAGAGTTGGTGATGAAAAAGCAAAACCTGTTCACAGTGGAGCTTGCTTTATGGGCTAGAGTGAGTTCCACAAGTCATGGTGCCCTTCATGCCTGTGCTGAGCATCCTCTCTAGCCTGGTGGATCCCTGTCCATAGTGAATCTGCCTACTAGTGTTTGCTGTGGTGCTCAGCATTGTAATCTCCAGTAGAGCTGCTTCCCTTTTGTGGATATGGACCTTGCATCATGGCCTCTTAGTTCTCCTCATTCAGGACCTAGCATGCCTGGCTCTGTGTTCCCATACCCATAAGAGTGCTCAGTGCAGAGTAGATGCTTAGTGTCTATTGAATGAGAGGCAAATAAGCATGGGCACATTCAGAGGTCAGGGACCCTCAGAAGTGCCATGTGTTTTCTTTCTTTCTTTGTTCATGTTCTTTTCCCTGCAAGATAGTCTGCCTGTATACCCCACTGCCACTTAGCTACTTGACCCATTATCTAAAAGGACTCTATAAGCTGGCCAGGTTTTTGTGCATGCAACTTAATGATTGAGCACAGTTAAGCATATGTATTAAAACTGAAAAGTGAATAAGCAAATTTAAAACCTGTTCAAATAGGTTCTAACTCAATTTTGTTAGTACAAGTTGTCATAGGTATTTTACTGAAAACAGTCAACATAGACTCACCTCAGGATGAACTTGGGAGGCAGCCTCAGCAATAAGATGGTCCTTCCATCCTGCGTGCTGCCTCATGGTGACAGTGATGTCCTCAGCTGGTGTGCCAAATACTTGGCATTGTTGGCATTGTGCTAGTGAAGTGGGTGTTAGCCTGTCACTGTTCATACAAATTTTGCATAAGAAACCTTTACCAGGGAGGCATCTGTGGCCTCTGTTTATATAATCTTGTGCACCATGACTGGCAGCTGACAGAGCAGGCAGTGGCCATAGACTTCAGCACAATTGTCAATACTGCTGTTGAAGAAATCACAACTTGCAGGAACAGGGGTTCCATTCCTGGTGTGCCATGCTGGTCCCACCCCTGAGTCATGCTGAGATGGCGATTGAGACCAGGCGTGGTGGCACATGCCTATAATCCCTTGCTTGGGAGACTGAAACCAGGAGGATCACTGTGAGTCTGATCTATGTAGTAAGATCCTGAAGATCCTGTACTAAATACATAAAAAGAAGAAATTACAACTAAATACATATTCCAAGTCAGTTTTTTTCTTTCAATAAGAAAAATCCATTGGCTTAAAAAACAGGAAGGAGCCAGGCATGGTGGTACACGCCTATAATCCTAGCTCTTGGAGGCTGAGGCAGGAGGATCACTGAACATGCAAGACCATCCTGGGCTACAAAGCGAGTTCAAGGCCTGCTTAAACTACATAGTGAAACTCTGTCCCAAAAAGTTATCCTAAAATACTATCATGAACTCTTCTGGCTTTTCCCCTTCTTCCCTTTCTTTTTAACAGACCTAATCACTTTTCACTAGTTCAGTAGCATTTGTTCAGAAAATGCTGAGTATTTCCCTTTGCCAGGAGTCTAGTGAGGATCTAGAGATGTGGCAATGGACGAAGTCTGACCTTTGCTCTTAAGGAACTTGTAACCACATGAATAACAAACTTTGTGTTGTACACTGTTTTTTTTTTCTTTTTAATAATTTTATTGAGGAAACAAATAGCACTGAGACAGTTTCACAACTGATTACTAGCACATTTTCAATAATTAATACATTGCATATTGTTGTCTTAGTGGTTATTCATTGTACAAGATGCAGACCTGATATCCTATCTCAAACACTATTAGAACAAACCTCTCTATTCATTGAATTAAGAGAATGGAGCTGTGTATCTATCCTATTTTGAGTATACAGATACAAAATGGTTGTTCATTTAAATACTGTAGGTGCATGAATTCAGCAAAATATCCCAATATAGTCCAGTAGCCTGTAATAGTAGTGGGTTTTCTGTAAGACTGGCGATGTATGAAGTTGTTGACTTGAGCCTTTTACAGCTCAGCATATTAATATGGCTTTACTTTTTATACTTTGTTTTCATACTTTTCTGCTGGATGGTTAAGACCAAGATAAAGCAAGAAAAAAAGTTACAAGAAATGTAACTTTTTTATCTGACGAGGTCAGTCAGATACTCTCAGGATTTATCCTGAAACCCTGTATCACAGTTTGTAGATCCTTTATCAGTGTCAGCCGTGTGGATGAGTCATGGCCATTGCTTGACCTGTTTGCTCTCTGTGAAAGCCTGAGAGAATATTTTCTCTCCATGTGACTCTCCTTAGGCACACTCTACATCATCATTCATTTTCCTCTGTGGCCCCATAATCTCCTTGATCAGAAGATTTGGGACTGTGTTACATGATGTTATAGTACAGATTCTCCTATGTCCTGAATCTTCACTGACCTTGAAAGGATAGGGCCAAAATGTTGGCTGTCTTGCAGCCCTTCTTTTTCTCTAATTTTTGGTCTGCAAACTCAGGTTGTTAACCCTCCAAAAGAGAGGCTTCTTATTATTACCCTACAACCTAGGTAGTTGAGCTTCACTTCACTCTCTGTCTGGATATCAAACATCTTAGACATAACATGGAACAGGTATTTTCCATCAAGTATTGATATGTTAAACTTTGAGTCCCTCCAGAACATGAAGAAAAAAGATTAGAAAGATAAATTTTAAAAAATAAGAATAAGCATTTATATATTTTTACACAGAAATTTAGAAATCTAACCACATACAGCCTTGTAGCAGGACAGTTGTACACTGTTATCAGGATTTGCTTACATATTAGTACTTCATATGTGGAATGCTGTAACCTAAATATTTACAAGACTTACTCCTATTTTCTTTGACTCTTAGCTCATGTGAAAGTTCTTCCAAGAGTAAGTCCACCTGATTTCTTCAACACTTCTGTCATGCACATCTACAAGTAGTTTGACTTTATAATTTCCTTATAAAAATATGTATTCCAAGGACACGGATTTGTTTCCCCTGTGGCTGTCATCTGCGGAGCTTAGAGTGGTGCCTGCAGCTTGTTTTCAAGGACCAAGAACTTCTTAGGCCAGGAATTTGTTATCATGTTTCCTAGATACTTGAGAGCAGAACCTTGTGCTGTACAGGCCTGGAGACAGGAGCTGAGCAGGGGGTGGGCCTGCCTGAGAGCCCAGTTCATTTGTGCTCACGTAGCATTGCTTTGTACATGCTGTGTGTTTGCAGAATGGAATAATTAATTTAAACATCTTGTGGCAAATGTTACTCAGGTTTAGGAACTCATAAGAATCCCAGTGAAATATTTTATAGATCATAGGGAGAGCTTGAGGGAATAAAATCATTGCTTTAGCCTTTTTTAAAAAAAGTCTGTAAGTCGCTCTGTTCATTGCTAAAAATAATACCAGTGAGGGGGAAAGTTGAAGAAAGAGGCATTTTTCACCAAATGGTGAGTTAACAGCTTGTCTTATCTGGGTGGAACACGTAGTCATGAAGTGGCATTTGGACAAATCTGATTAGAATACTCCTGCTCAGAGAATATTATACCTTCTACTTTTAAGATGTTATAGACAGAACATGATAAAAGTTGGTTTAAAGGGAATACTTTTTTTTTTTTTTAAAAAAAAAAAGGATTTGTTGAATGTTGGTGGAAATTCTTAAGGGAAGTGATGTCTCTGGAGGGGAAACAAAAACAGCTCCATACAGTAAGTCAGTTCATGCTACACTGAGGGAAAAATAACTGAAACTGCCTGTAGGTTTTCTGTTGGTGTAATGGTTGTTTGACTCATCTCTACTTTCTTCTACTTCTAAAGATTTACTCTTAATTTGAGCAGAATCTGAATGTAAGGTAGCTAAAAGACCTGGATAGTATAGTGATGGTTTGTGGATGTTTTTGCAAATGCAGTAAAGCTTTTGGAGTCTACTTATGTTATGAAGTATTTCCATTGAATATTCAAATAATTTAAGTAAAATTGGTATCGAGTGATAGTATCAAAGTTGTCTTTAATATTCAAAAAACACTGCATTTATAATGTTTTAGTGTATAAAAAGGACTAAATTTTCTTGTGAAATTTATTATCTTATTTTTTACTGTTTTCATTTTCTGCCTACGAAGAGAGATAAATAAAGCTGGACACCCAATTTTTTCTCTATTATAATACTACCTCATTACATTATTAATACCTGTAACACTCATTTTGAATATCTGGTCTTGTTTAGCCATTTGTCTTATGTTGATGCTGTATGCTTTTCAAATTTGAAAGACTGGAAAGGGAGCTCTTAGCCTGATGGCTTCTGTGGTAGGGTACATAGGAGGGACGCTGTCTCACTGTCATTACGGATGCTATGCAGATGCTTGAAGGACTTGTTTCCGTCTGCATTTCTCATACTATATTTAGAGAGGTACCACACTAGCCAGAAGCAGTGTGGCTAGGAACAGAGGCATGGGTTAGAGTAGCTGTGCCACTCTAAAGGAGTTCTTTCTCCTTGTTTATTCTGTGTCTTTGTTATGGGGGATATTTACAGAACCTGCTCCATAGGTGCTGAAAGGGTAAATGAGAAAACACACTGAGGCCTAGCACTGGTTCTGCTGTGCTGCTGCAGAAAAGGAGTTAACATTTTCCATTTGTGGTATAAATGGCAGTCTGAAAAGTCTTGTCTTTGAATTCTGCCTGTGCAGTCAGACCAGTTTGTTCACAGAGTCTCACATTAGCCCACTCTGCTTTAGAGATTTGTCAGGGGTGAGCAGGTGATCAGGAAGGAGATGGTGACGCTGAAACAACACCTGAAGACAGAATGTGCCTCTGGAGTGTGCAGATGGTAGGAAGCACCCTTTACAAACTCTTTGGCACTCTACACGTGTTTGTTAATCATCGAAAGCTTTGGAAGCATGCCCAGTGCAGGCAAAGTTGATTTCCAAAGTCTACCTAGTTAAAATTCCCAGTATGACCACAGGCTGTCCACCCTATATTGCTCAGCAACTAATCAGGTTTTCTGGCTGATAATCTCAGTTCTGAGGCCTTTTGTCAACTAGAACATTGAGAGCCAGGAACAATATGACTTAGGTTTTAATTAGTATTTTCTTTAACAATTACTTTTTCAAGCTTCATATTTTAATGTTGTTTTAAGTGAACTCATGTTTTTGCTTTACATCCCAGTAATATTTGAGATGCTTTTAATTTCTCAGTGGCTTGTTATAGATTATTTTCCTATCATGGAATTTTAGAGGAAAGTTTTATGTTTTGCATTTATGATGTTCAGTTCTCTGAAACAAATATAGCTGTCATTTTTGTTAGCTTTCCTTTAAATAGATTTTAAAGCAAGTATATGAGTAATCAACAGAATATTGTTAACTCCAAAGATAGTTCTCAGGTAGGTCAATGTGCTCTATTAAGGCAGTTAGTGAGAGGTTTTTGCTAAGTCTCATTAATGTTTTGGAGAGCCATGCATACCTCATAACTTTATGTATACATATTTGAGTGTTTAAAGTCATTCTTTTGAATGAAGAAATCGAATAAAGCAGAATAACCAAGTAGAAAAAATTAAGTTTTCACCTTGGGCTTGGCCACACCTCTTAGCTGCCCTGCATTAGGCCTTTGGAGGAGCTGCCACCTCTCCATGACTGGATGCTTAATGCTAAATTTCCCAAAGCTGTACCATAAAACCTTGTCCCTTGAGCTCTCCCTGGGGAGTTTTGTGGTCAAAGAACTTTAGGGAATGATGCAAAATATTTTTGTCACTGTGTACATTTCTATTGAAGATTCAGAGAAGTTTGCCAGTGAAGGAACCAGATTTATCTGAATCGCACAATGCTTGTGGAGATTGTGAACACAGAGTTGCCCAACACACATTGGTCATTTGGCTCTTCTCTGGAATGGCATGGGATATCTGGTCATCATCAGAAGACACTTCTAGGAGTTTTGGAGTACTGTGGATTTAAACTGTACAGGAAGTGAGGTACTAGTCAAATCTACCAGGTAATATTGGTGCCTAATGGGAGAGTAGATGCAAATGAGTTAGTTTAGACTTCCTTTCTGGGTTTATTTTGTTACAGTCTCTTTAGTTTTAATTCACTATAAGATAGCCACCATCTGGACAACTATGACAAATTTTAAAGATAAACAGCACTTTCATTGGTATGTTTCTAAATTGTCAGTGTATATGGAAACTTAAATATCAAACTCCAGTCTTTTTTATTTTTTGGAATTTTTTTTCAGTATTTAAGATTAAAACCTACAAGATTTTGCTTGCAGATGGTGAGAAAAGAGAAGACTTAAACATATATTATCATCTGACAGGCTAAATAAAATATTCCAGGAGTCAAAGAACTCAGTGACATAGCAGTTACTTTGGTTGGACTCAAAGAAAATGATGTTCTACATAAAATATCAACTGAGAGTGAAGAGAGTAAAAAATAGTAAAAAAAAAAAAAAAAAAAAGAAATGATAACGAATTTCACTGAACAAAATAATACACATTAACCAGTGGTTGTTATATTGCATAATGTCGCCTTCAAATTGTTGTTTAGAATACCAGGTATAACCATGCCATTTGTTAAAAAAAAAATTAAAGGACAAGAAAGAAAAAAACATTATAGCATTGACTACTCCTTTCAATAGACCAACAGAAATTAGCAGTGCAATTACTCAAACAATACTGTCTATATACATAAATATATATTTTTCCCTTTATCATTTCCCTCATCCCATTTGTTCCTTCCTTTGAACAGATTCTTTCCATTGCACAGTATCTATTGTACCTTTCAGATTTTCTTTAGTCTTTCAGGTTCATGCTACAAAGACATTATGAGGTTTGTACATGCGGGTCTGATTGATTTCACATAGGAGAATTGTCTCTACTTGCATCCATTTACCTATAAATGCCTCGAGTTTCTCTTTCGTTTTAGCTGAGTAATACTTGATTGTGTAAAAAATACATCTTTTTTGTCCATTCTTTAGTTGATGGGCATTTGTGTTGTTTCCAAGGTTTACCTATATGACAAATTGCACTGCTATAAACATGGGTGAACATGAATTGTTCTGGTATGATGTTTTCAATTGATTTGGAAAAATATCTAGGAGGAGGAATAGCTGGGATGAATGGGACTTCTAGTCCTAGCTTTTTGAGGAATCTCCACATTGAATTCAATGGTGATTGTACCAGTCTGCACTCCCATTAACAGTGGAGAAGAGTTCCTTTTGCATTTGCTATTGGTTGACTTCTTCATGATAGCCATTGTTTGTGGGGTAGAATAGAATCTCAGCATTGTTTTAATGTGCATCTCTTGAATGACCAGTGATTTGAATATTTTCTCATGTATTTATTTACCACTTGTATTTCTTCCTTTCTGAAATGTATGTATATTTATCTCAGTTACCCATTTTAGGATTGGCTCTTTGATTTTGAGGGGACTGATTTTTTTTGTTTAATTCATTATATGTTCTAGATTGAAGTCCTTTTCTGAGGGACAGTTGGCTATTAATTCTTTACCAGTTCTTGAGTTTTCTGTTTACTTGAGGTGATTTTTTTATATGTGGAGAATTTTTTGTTTGTTTGTTTGTATTTTTAGGGAAGGGTCTACAGGGTGTTCAGGGTCTTACTACTAGATTGTACTCGTAGTGATCTGCCTGTTTACAGCTTCTCAAGAGCTGGGATTACAGGCACATGCCACCACACCCAGGCTCAACTGTCATCTCAGTGTGCCCTGGGGGCAGGGCCAGCACAGCTGGCCTGGGGATCAAACCCCTAGCCCCTGTGCTTGCTTGCAGGCACTTTAATCTGCTGAGCTATTTGGCTGGCCCTACGTGGAAAAACTTTTTTAAAAGATGAGCTCCCAGTTGTTGTTTCTTTGAAGTATTTCCCATGCAGCTTGTTTTTTGTTCATGAACTCTCTACCTACCCTATGTCTTTTAAAGATTTCTTTCTACCTACTTTCTTCTCCACATTTAGTGTTTCAGTTTTAATATTTAAATCTTTGATCTCTTTTGACTGTAGTTTTGTACATGGGTCTAATTTTAGCCTTTTGTGTGTGGAAAGCCAGTTCTTCCAGCATCATTTATTAAAAAGATGATCTTTTCTTCTAGTGAATATGTTTGGTCCCTTTGTCAAACATAAGGTAGCTGAGTGTGTTTGTAGTTGAGTCTATATCTTTTAGTCTGTTCCATTGATCTATAGGCCTGGTTTTTTGTTTTGTTTTGTGTTGTTTTTCACTTTATGGATTTTGTACAGGGTCTCACTACACAGCTCAGACTAGTAGTTTTCTTTTTATTTTTTTTTTTTTTTTGCCTCCCCAGCACTGGGATTACAAGTGCACACCACTGCACCTGGACTGTTTTGTTTTTGTTGCAAGTACCATGCAGATTTTATCACAATAGTTTTGTTGTATAATTTCAAGTCAGGGATTGGGATGTCTTCTGCCTTTTCTTTGTTACCCAGGATTGCTTTTGCTGTTCTAGCTCTCTTCTGATTCCAGATGAGTTTGTTTTGTTTTGTTTTTTTTTCTTTTCAGAACCGGAGATTGAACTCAGGACCTTGCACTTGCCAGGGAAGCGCTTATTCTACTGAGCCATCTCCCTGGCCCCCCAGATGAGTTTTAAGAATGTTTTCTCTAGATCTGTGAGGTATACTAATGGTATTTTAATTGGAATTGCATTGAATCTGTACCAATTTTGAGAGTATGGCCATTTTCACAATATTGATTCTTATCCACAAGCAAGGAATATCTTTCCCGTTTTCTGAAATCCTCTTCAATTTCATTTTTCAGAGTACCAAATTTTTTCACTGAATTAATCTCTTACTTGCTTTGTTAGGTTGATTTCTATTTTATTTTGGGGGTGTTATTATGAAAGGAGTGGTGTCCCTAATTTCTCTGTAAATGAGTGTATTGTTTCTGTAAAATATTGATTTTTTGAGTGTTGCCTTTGTTACTGCTACACTACTGTTTGGTTATTAGATCTATAACTCTTGGTGGAGTTGTCAGGTACTTCTATATAGAATATCATGTCATCTGCGAATAATGATAATTTCACTTTTTCCTTTCCAATTCTTATTCTATTTATTTGTCTCTTGTTTAATTTCTCTGGCTAATGTTTCCAGAACTATGTTGAATAGGAGTAGTGACAGTGAACATCCTTGTCTTGATCTTGATTTTAAAGTGAGGCTTTCAGTTTCTGTCCATTTATTAGAATGTTGGCTGGTGGTTTGTAATAGGTATCTTTTATCAGATTGTGGTAAAGACCTTCTATTCTGATTATTTGTAGGGTATTTATTTATTTATTTAGTGTGTATGTGGCCAGCTCAGCCCACCAGGGGGCGGGGCTGGCTGGCATGTGGTGCTGGGGGATTGAACCGTGGTCCCTGTGCTTTGCTTAGCTTAGCTTGTTCTAAGTAGGTGCTTTAGACCACTGAGCCATCTCACCAGCCCCATCTGTAGGGTTTTTATGATGAATAAGTGTTGGACTTTGTCAAACACCTTTTCTGCATCTATTGAGATGCTCATGTCAATTTTTTTTTTTTTTGCTTGTTTCGATGTTGATGTGGTGTATTACATTCATGCATTTGCATATGTTGAACAACCCCTGCATTCCTATGATGAGTCCCATTTGGTCATGACTTATAATCTTCTTGATGACTCGCTGTATTCTGTTTGCTAATATTTCACTGGAGGTTTTTGCATTTATGTTTAGTAGGGAAATTGGTTTATAGTTCTTTTTTGGTTGGGTCCTTCTCTGGTGTTGGTATTAGGACAATACTTGCCTCTAGTAATGATTTTGGGACAATTTCTTCCCTTTTAATTTCATTGAAGAGTTTGAGGAGTATTGGCAGTAAATCTTTTCTAAATTTTTTAGAGAATGCAGTTGTGAATCCATCAGAACCAGACTTTTCTTTGTTGATAGGTTTTTATTTTCAGTTTCATTGACCGATATTGGGTTATTTAGAATTTTTATATTCTTGATCTTGCTTTAATAATTCATACCTGTCTAGGAATCTGTTCATTTCTTCTGTGTTTTCCTTTCTGTAAGAATAAAGATTTTCAAAGTATATGTTGGTAATCTTCCGAATTTCTATGGATCTTTAATGATTTCTCAAGTTCTATGGAATCCATAGTGATTTGTCCTTTTCACTCCTTATTGCATGAATTTGAATTTTTCCTTGCTTTTTTTTTTTTTTTTTTTAAGGTTTTGTCAATTTGATTTATTCTTTTAAAGAACCAACTCTTTGACTCATGTAGTTATGGGGCAGCTTAGGGAATTTGCAGTTGATTTATTGTGGGTGTGGATGCTGCACCTGCCCAGAGGCAGGTAATTTTCATTACAATGTAACGAAGATTGAGAGGCTGGCTAGCTACCTAAACTTCAGCCCTTCCCTATGCTCTCTTGCTCTTTGCGTCCTCCATGAAAGGTTGTTCTCTGCCATGTACCTCTCTGCCTTCGAGCCACTTGAATATGGCCTGAAACCTCCAGTAACTGTGAGCTAAATCAATCTTTTCTTCCTTTATTTTGATTGTCGAGTATTTGTCCCAGCAATAAGAAAAGAGTAACTGAGACAGAATTTGGTACCGGGAGTGGGGCTCTGCAGCTTATTCCCCAAGGGAAAGTCCCTGACCTTTGCAATTCTGAGGCTTGAAAGGGCCTCCTGTGATGCCCTCAGGCCATCCTTTTCATTCTCGTGTTCCTTCTTGGCAATAGAAGTCCTCTCAGCTCTGTCTTTGGAGTCCACAGCTTTATTGGAGCTTCCATTCTGGCCAAACTCAAAATATTTTAAATCATGCTGCTGTGTAATTTGCTCTTGATTCTCAACATAAATCTGTCTAAAAGCCCCCAACAACAACCAGGCTACTGCCCCAATATTCAGTTGCTTTGAGATTTCTTTTGCCAGATTAATCAGTCCACCACACTTAAACTCATTCTCAAGCAAAGTCTCTGAACATGAGCAAAATGCAGACGGCTTTTCACCAAGTTAAAACAAGGATGATCCAGAGTCCAACAACCAATGCAGTCCTTCTTTCCAACAGAAACCTCCCGAGCCTCGTCTTTACAGGCAAGATTTCTATCAGCCTTCTGGTCTTCTGAGCTCTGACCAGAATCCCCCAAACAAAACAGCCAAGGCTGTTCCTGCTCTTTGCAAGTAGGCAATATCTCCAAACCTTTACTATCTCTTCCGGTAAGCCATTCCCAAAAGCTTGTAATCCACATGGTCAGGTTTAGCCATAGCACTGACCCCATTTCTCTAGTACCAAATTCTGTCTCAGGTACTCATCTCTTATTGCTAGGACAAATATGTGATACTCAAAATGAAGGAAGAAAGGCTTATTTAGCTCACAGTTACTCGAGGTTTCAGTCCATACTCAGTTGGTTCCAAGACAGAGTGGCACATGGCAGAGAGGAACCTTTCATGGAGGAGACAAAGAGCAAGAGAACATAGGGAGGAGGTGCAGCTCAGGCAGCTAGCCAGCCTCTCAACCCTCCTTACCTTATAATGCAAATTACCTGCCCAAGGGCAGGTATAGCATCCACACCCACAGTAAATCAATTGCAAACTCCCTAAGCTGCTCCATGACTACATGAGGCTTTGGGGGGACAACTAGACAGAAACTATAACAGTTTCTAGGGGCTTTTTCAATTTTATTTATTATTTCAAAGAATCAACTTTTCAATTCATTAATTTGTTGTTTTGTTTTCTTAGTCTCTATTGTGTTCATTTCTGCTTTAATCTTTATAGTTTTGTGCCTTCTTTGAGCTTTTTGGATTTGACTTGCTCTCCTTTTTCTAGAACCTTGAAGTGCAGCATAAGGTTGTTTATTTGGGCTTATTCTGTTTGCTGATGTGAGAATTGACCACTATAAATTTCCTTCTTACAACTGCTTTCATTGGGTCCCACAGGTTCCAGTAAGTGCTGTTTCCATTTTAGTTTGAGTATACTGTTTAATTTTTTTCTTTAATTTCATTGTGACCCATTGATTGTTCAGGAGGATGTTATTTAGTTTCTATGTGTTTATGGAGTTTTTACAATTGTTTTTGTCAATAATTTCCAGTTTCGTTATACTATGGTCAGATAATATTCATGGAATAATTTCAATTCCTTTACATTGATTGAAGCATGTTGTATGTGCTAGTGTATGGTCTGTTTTGAAGAACATGCCATATATAGCTGACTAGAATGTTTATTCTGATGTTGTTGGGTAGAACACTCTGTAGAGGTCTATGAAGTCCATTTCTTCATAAGCTTAGTTTTGTTATTTCTTTGCTGATTTTTACCTAGCTGATCTCTTTCTTTGTGACAGTGGGGTATTCAAGTCCACCAGCGTAATTGTGTTTTTGCTCATTTGATTTTTCATGTCTGTTAGAATTTGTCTTATATAGTTCAATGTTCCTATATTGAGTGCTTGTATATTCATAATTGTTATCTGTTCCTCTTATAGTTTTCCCTTCTTTATCTCTTTTAGTCATGCTTGGTTTAAAGTTGACATTGTCAGCAACCAGAATAGCTAACGCCTACTTTTTTCTGGGTTTCTATCCTGTGGAGTATTGATTATCATCCTTTGACTTTCAGTCCATAAATTTCCTTTTGAGTTAAATGTGTTTCCTGTATTCAGCATATTGATGAATTTTGTTTCTTGATCCACAGGCTGTTTCTTTTGATTGGTGAATTGAGGCCATTTACATTGATGTTTATTTATAACTTACGTATTGACTTGTCTTTGTCATGTTATTTTTAATGTAGGATTCCTACTTTTCCTCTCTGTTTAATTGCTTGCTCTGCTTGGTGGTTCCTTTCTGTTGCTGTTCTTGAAGTTATGGTGATTTTTGTCTCTTTCAGTACCCTTTGTAGGGTTAGTTTCATGGTTATGAATTTCTTTAGTTCTCTGTCATGAAGTGTTTTATCTCTTCATTAAATCTGAAAGATAGTTTTACAGGGTACATCTATCTGGGTCGGAAGTTGTCTTCCAGAACCTAAAATCCTTTGCTTGAAACTCTTTTTGATTTGATGATTTGTGTTGAGAAATCTGCCGTGGTTCTGATGGGCTTTCCAATATAGATGATCTATCTCTTTTCTGTAACAGTTTTTAGTATTCTGTTCTTTTGATGAATTTCTGAGATCTTGATTATTATGTGTCTCTGTAGATTTATTTTGATTATAGCTAATTAGAGCTGTATATTCCTCACTTATTTGCATGTTAGATTATTTTCCCATGCTTAAGAAATTTTCTGCTACTACTTCTGCAAATAATCTTTTTATGTCATTTGTGTTGACGCCTGCTGTTTTGTGGATACCTGTTCGTCTTATATTGTTTTTCTTTGCATCATCTTGTAGCTGTTGAATTATTTTCTGGTTCCTTGTTATTTTTCAGAGATCTTTTATTGATTTATAACTAGCTGCAATACTGTCTTCAAAGTCTTAAGTATCTTCAGTTTCGTTCAAGCAATTCTTTCAGCATTCAGTGGAATACATGATTTCCTGGATATCTGTTTGAAACTGTTTCATGCATTCTAATTCTTTCTTGTACCATTCATTCAATGTTTTCATCATTTTTCTATGCTGTATTTTTTAAATCTATGTCTTCTTTAAATATTCTGAACAATTCTTACATGCTTGCTGTCATTTCTTTTTCTACCTGGGAGATTATATGGAGTTGTGTCTTTGCTTCAGTTGATATCATTTCAGAAATTTCAGGTGTGTGACTTCCAAGTTCTTCTATGTCCTTGTATCCTAGACTTGTTCTGGGTAGGCTGGAACTCTGAAATTGCCTTTTGCTCCTTTGTTGTAACATGTTAGGGGTTCCCAGTGTTCCTTCTGGACTCATGAGCAATGGTAAGGAGCAGGGCACAAGTCAGCGAGTGATGCTTCTCTGGCAGTATGGGAGTGGGGTGGGATCACCAAAGTTCCTGATGTCTCGGGTTCAGCATGGCTTTCACAAAGATGGAATGGCAGCTCAGTAATGTTCCCAGTATGATAGTGAGTGGGCCAAAGCTCTGAAGGCTCCCATGATGGGAAGTTGCGCCGTAGGTCTCATCAAGGCTCTCAGGATGGTGTGGGGAGGTGATTGTTGGGCTTACCAAGGCTTATGCAATGGTGGAAGGGACAGAGCAGGACTCATCAGGGCCCTGTAGTTGTCTGGGGTTTAGCCTGTCTTCTGTGACATTGTGGGGCTAGGGGGAGAAAAAGGGTTACAGCTTAGGAAGGCTCCTGTGATGGCAGAAAGGGCACGGCAGGGCTAATCCCCAAATACCAAATGGCTTTTTATGTTTGCTTGTAAGTGTGCCCAATGCTTAGGTCCCTTGTTAAAGTGCATTTCAGTTTTTAGAAGTTGTAGATTTATTTAAAAAATTTTGGAAAGATTAAGTTAGCATTTTTCCTGCTGTTTGTTTCCTCTGTTGTTAGCATCTTACTGTTTATGTAGTATAATTGTTAGAAGTAATGGACCAGTTATGGTAGCTTATTGTTAACTGAAGTCCATACAGAGTTCCTTAGTAGTTTGTTGTATTTTTCTTTGTCCCTCTGCCTCTATCTGGTTGTGTGTGTTGCTTAGGATCAGACAGGGCTGAGCCCCAGAGTTCCTTAATTTTTACATCTTTTCCTTTTTGAAGATCTAATCCCAAACACTCCATTACATTTATTTGTTGTGGTTTCTTACATTGATTTTGTATGTGCATGTGGGATTTCTATGTTCCTCCTGACAGTGACTGCTTTGCTGACTTTTCTTTTGATGACTTTAGACAGGTTTTTTTTTTTTTTTTTTTCTGATCTCTCAGTTTTATTCCATTGATCTATATGACCTTGAGAATTTTGAGGAATACCATTCAGGTATTTTTTAGACTGTTCCTCAGTTAGGACTTGTCCAGTGTTTTCTCATGATTGTACCAGAGGAGGACCCCAGACATTAAAATGTGGTTTTTGTTCTAGCAAGGATGCATTCTGTCAGTATCACTTATCCCTAATATTATAGTCATGTCAACATATTTTTGACTACCTGGCTGGTGTAGTGACTGCTGGGTTTCTACATTGTAAAATCGGTCTTCTTTCCTTCCTTCTTTATATTTCCTTTCTGTGTGCAACAAAACTTGGGTAGCAGAGAATTTTGCCCCACTTGCTATTGGAGGCAGAGTATCTACATAAATTATTTAGAATTCTTAGTTATATTCTATGTATAGAACTTCTTGGATGGTAGAATGGAGACTATTATATTCATTGTAGTTGCTTACAAGTTTGTTCTGATGGACATTTTATTCTGAGAGGGAAAAATAGCTTCCCACTTTGCAATCTAGATCAAAGACTATTGAATCTGACTCCCTGCCAGGGTTTGTTCTCAGTAGTATGCCAGAAGTGCCAGATGCAGCCCTCTCTTTTTTCTGTTATGATTCAATACTGTTTATGTATTTTATTCTGCTTCAGTAGATTTAGTGGCATTTTAGTGGAGAGTATAGGCCTGTTTGCATTGTACACATTACTATGGAATGTGTAGCCTACTTAGAAAAATGCAAGTATGATAAAGTATACTATTAAGGGCATTGGCTTTGACTTTAAATAACTACCAATAATAGTATAGAATTAAAGATTTCCATTTAATCAACTTTTAAATTGCTATATTGTATTTTTAATATTGTGTCTGATATAGGGGTCATTGTGTTTCTTGGTTCTTTCAAAATATTGGTACAATTTTTAACAAATTTATTACTAAAGATCCTTTTATTTACTTTTTAAATGAGTACACACTTGGTAGGAATTGGAAATCTTTTTCAAAACACAAAAGCCTATCTTAGCATGTCCCCCAATCTTTAGCAAAGAATGACAGTAATTGGATGTTGGAGGACTTCCCTTAAGACACTGTTTCAGCTGTACCTCCACTCCAGCAGCTTTACTGCTAAAAATGAGTGACGGCCTATCTCAAACCAAAGAGAACAAAAATATGTTAATGGAAGCAATTTTGAAGTTTCAAGTTCCTTTCTTGTCAACTTTCTTCAAGCCTTTTGCCTCTACTACCATATGCCTATTAGTAAGAATTAGCAAAATGAATGAATAAGTAGCAAAAAAAAGATTAACTGAAAGATTCAGAGACAGCCAGTTCAATACCCTGTTGCTTCGATAAGAGCATGCGTTTAGGCTGTTACTTTACACAACACTCTATAAGGCCATTTCTGGCAGAAAAAAAAAGATTGTTCTGGGTCATGAGAAGAAACAGATTATTTCAGTGTCTCCTGTGTTTCCCATCAGACATCTGTAGGTCAGGGACTTTGTGTAGCAGGTCTGAACCTTCTGCCTAGCTGAAGAAGATGTGTCAAGGGAGTCTGGAGCTTCCCAAGACCAGAAGGTACAGGTCATCCTGGACCACACAGTCATCATCTGAGTGTCCTCCTTTGGAGGGGAGGTTTGCATTTCCTGTCCACACATTTGGCATAAAATCACAGTACACACTAGGCTAGCACTGCAAGCAGGGACGGAGTGGGCCTCCGGAGATTAAGGGTAGGGGGAGACATCAACCTGGTACTAGAGAGCCAACCCAGAGTGTGTGTGTGTGTGTGTGCGCGCGCGCATATGTGTGTGGGGAAGTGTGACTGCATGTGTTAGAGTGATTTTCCAGGGTGTTTTTTTAATAGGAAGAAGAAAATAATGGATCAATAGCATTCCTTTTTCTAATATTGTAACAGTGGGACATGGGTCTTTTCTAAGGATGGATCTGAATTCCAAGAAGATGTCAGTTTGTTAGGATTTTTTTTTTCATTCCTTTTTTTCTTTTCTCTCTCTCTTTTTTTTTTTTTTTTTTTTTTTTTTGTATCAGGGATTGAACTCAGGACCTTGTGCTTGTCAGGCAAGCACTTATTCCACTGAGCTATCTCCCTGGCCCATCATTTTGTTTTTTGACATTGGACTTGTAGGCTTAGGATTTTCCTGTCTCAGCCTCCTAAGTAGGTGGGACAAAAGACATGGGCACCTGCACCTGGCTTAGTTTATTGTTATGTCATCAGCACTTTGATGATGCTGAGAATACAGGACAGTAGAATGAAATTTTACATGTTTTATTTTGGCTCAAGTAGATTAAAAAATTTTAACTACTGCTTGTTTCCACATTTACCTTTTACATGGAGTTGATTTGTGGGTGGGTGGGTGGTGTTAGTGTCATTTGTTAATTCAGCCATTCATTTGAACACTGTGCTCAGGACACTGACTGTGCTTGGGAAATAGGTGGGGAGGTAAGCTAGGGGCAGTGGCTGAAAACCAACCAAGGAATTTCAGGACAGGGTATGGGACAGGAAGGGAGTAAGCTCTGAGGCTTTATGTGAAATGAGCCATGGAGGTGAGAATAACCCATCCCTAATTAGAGGACAAGACAAGGAAGCCACTCTGCTCTGCTCCGCAGAAAGGTGGAAATGGGCAATTAGTTGCCCGGGGCAGTCTCTTGTGACTGGAGCTGCACAGCATGGAACTGCGGAGAGGTAGTGAAGAGAACACAGCTCAACCAACATCAGCACACTTTTGAAAAATGCTCATATTGGCCGATTTTCAGAAGACTGAATGCAGAGCTCTCTGAGTAGTGTTGGGAGCTTCAGCCACCCAAGCTCCTCTGCTTCCTGGGGAGGGGAAAGTCCTGGTGACCTCAGGCTGTTTCTGCTATTAACCTTTTTTTTTTTTTTTTTTTTTTAATTTTATTTATTTATGTTTGTGTGTGTGTGTGTGTGCACACGCGCGTGGCCAGCTCTGCCCACCAGGGGGCAGGGCTGGCTGGTATGTGGTGCTGGGGGATCGAACCGTGGTCCCTGTGCTTTGCTAAGCTTGTTCTAAGTAGGTGCTTTAGACCACTGAACCATCTCACCAGCCCTTTTTATTTTTTTTTTTTTTACATTTTTTATTTAGTGTGTGTGTGTGTGTGTGTGTGTGGCCAGTTCAGCCCACCAGGGGGCGCGGCTGGCTGGCATGTGGTGCTGGGGGATCGAACCGTGGTCCCTGTGCTTTGCCAAGCTTAGTTTGTTCCAAGTAGGTGCTTTAGACCACTGAGCCATCTCTCCAGCCTATTAACCTTCTAAGGCAGAACACTTCTACAACAGACTGGATGCTTTGTTGAGATTTTTCCTGCCCAGCTCTCCCCTCAAAAATATACCTAGAATTATTTGATAAGTAAGACATGTTTGTGTGTAGTCCAGATTTGTTAGAAGCATATTCTCTTAGAAAGTAGGACCTGGGGCTGTGGAGATAACTCAGCAGTCTAAGCACCTGCCTGGTAAATACAAGGACCCAGGTTTGATCCTTGGTATAGCATGCTGTGCTGTCCCCGCACTGTGCCAGCCACTGAAACTAGGTGTGGTAGTGCACTCCTGTAATCTGAACACTGGATAGCCTGAGACAGGAGGATCACTGAGTCAGAGCTATGTAGTGAGATCTTGTACCAAATAAACAAATCTTAAGAAAGAAAGAAGGAAAGAAAGAAAAAAGAAAGAAAGAAAGAAAGAAAGAAAGAAAGAAAGAAAGAAGAAAGAAAGAAAGAAAGAGTAGGACTTGTTCTTTCAGAGGGTTCCTTCTCAAAATGCTTGTGGATCTGTCCTTTAGGTCTCAGCAAAAACTTGTTTTCATTCAGAATGGTGCATATTTTAACAGTTTATATTTTCTGTGATAATAAAATACTTCATAATTTGTTGCCTCATTATAGTTACAATCTTATATATAAAAAGCCTGCTGGGGCTTCTAACCACATTTAAACTAGAAAATAGGGGCTGGGGAGATGGCTGAGTAGAATAAGCGCTTCCTTGGCAAGCACAAGGGTCTGAGTTCATTCCCCGGTTCCGCAAAAAAAATAAAATAAAGTAGAAATAAATTAGGGATAATATAGTAATTTCAAATAGATTTTGTGTTCATAGTGAGATTTTTAAAGTTATTATTCTGTAGTGAAACTTGATGCTTATTGTGGACAGTGGCATGTACGTATGAACAGCAACCAAATGAGTACAATTAGTGTGGGGGGTTATGGGTTGATAATTGGAAGTGGACATTTTTTAGGATGCTTTCTCCTTAAGGGTTCATGCTGCAAGTACACAGGTGGAGCCACTGAGTTTCACAATCAGTGCAGCTTTAAGAATCAGAAATCTCACGTTTCAAATCACAATGAGTTTCAGGTTTTTTTAAACACTGCTGAAAAGTTCAAAGACACTCATGTAACCAACTGCTTACATCCTTTTGCGAGAGTTGGGGCAAGATTTTTGTTTATATATTATTCAAGGAAATTTTGACTATGGAAAAGATCAAACATAAAACAGAATTAAAGTTATACTCTGAGAAACACTTGTTGATCACAAGGCCTTGTCAGGATCTAACACATCTCCAAGAATGCTTTGACATTTTCTTGGAAGATTTTTTGGAGGACTAGCTCCATTCTTTTGGTTCAGTGTAGTCTTTCCTAAACAGGTGGTTTGCTCATTGTGACCTTCTAATATTGCAGTTCTAAGAAACATTCTAGAAACATCTAAAAGATAAGTGCTTATTTCATTACTTAAAAGAGTCTTTCAGTAAAAACGTGAATAATTGTTTTTGTGGAGTGAGTCCATTCGTATAGTTTTTTTTTGTTTTTTTTTGTTTTTTTGGCAGAGCTGGGGATTGAACTCAGATCCTTGTGTTTGTCAGTCAAGCGCTTATCCTACTGAGCCATCTCCCCAGCCCCTTCCTATAGTGTTTTTTTGTTTTTGTTTTTGTTTTTTTGTTTTTGTTTTTGTTTTTGTTTTTTTTTTTTGGCAGCTCCACATTGACCTGCAGCAGCGCTGGTCTGGGTTGCCTTGAGTATGTGGGAATGGAACCACCGCTCAAAGAGACTGACTGCCTCCTTTATCAGGCACTTAAACAAGTGAGCTAATGAGCGGGCCTCCTCGAATAGTGTTTTTTTTTTTTTCTTCCTCGAATGCCTTCAGGGCACTTTTGGCCAGCGGGAGAGTTGTGAGGTTCGAACTCCAGGAACCTGAGGCTGATAGCTTTGTGGAAGCAGCCACTTAAAGGACTGAGCTAGGGCCAGGCCCCCTCGTATAGTGTTTTAAAGGAAAATCAAAGCATCGTTTTCAACTTATCACTACCTGCCTTTTATTTCTAAAAGCTCAATTGTTTTCCATTATCAAGATAATGTGATTTTGAAAAACATATACAGTTCTTTTTGTTCTGATTTTCTGGAACACTGCCACCTAATGGAAAGCAATTTTTAAAATGTCTGGCATTTAAGGTATTATTTGTACTTAAAAATGTATTTTTAGCCAAGTGTGATGACAGACTTCCCAGCATTCTGGGAAGCTGAGACAAGAGAATCACAAGTTCAAGCCCAGCCCTGGCAACTTAGTTAATTTAGCAAGACTTTGTCTTAAAATAAAAACAGTTGATAATGTAGCTTAGTCTGAAGGCTCTGAAGTTTCACTCCCTGATAATGGAAGGGGAGGGAGAGGCATTTTAGTGTTGTGGCCTTAGACTTTAACTTTCCTTCCTCTGCAAGATTTAGATTGGTGCTAAGATGCTATCTTACTGTTTCAGCTTGTACTTAATTTATTCTATCCCTTCTGGGCAGCAAATTAGGTAATTGTGGTGTATTCTGGCAGTATATTTTGCTTACTATTTCATATTAAGATGGTGGCTTCTAACAAAGCTTTTACCTTATCTACCTACTAATTAAAGTGTTGAAAATATCTGCTTTTAATTGAAATAAAGAATATTGTTGGCTAGAATTATAGAAACATCAAGAAAAGTAAAAGTGGGCCCTTAATCATTTTCAGTCTTTGACATTATGTGATGACTTCACAATACTCTTGGAGAGGACCAGTTAGAGGGAAGAATGGAGGACAGAGCCTAGACTTGGTGGAGCTGGAAGAATCTGGGACCCTATGATTATGGATTCTTGTGCTTGACAGTATCATATGCAGTGATCCAGCTTCACTGTAAGAGACATGCCTATTTGATGATTTTACTTTTTCCTGGGTTAGCTTCATTTTCATGCAGGGTTTATACTCATTTCATGGTGCCCACTAATGACTCCTGATCTATTTTCTGCCAGTTCAATAACTAGCAAATGAGTTTCTCTTCTCACATACATACATATGTGAGACGCAGGATCTGAGTCTCCCTGGACAAGCACGAGTGCTTGCAGTTTCCAAACCAATCATTCCAGCAAGATAGATGGCACACAGTGATCACCAGCACTGGATCCACCCCTACCCTCACCCTGGAGGACCAAAGCATTGCCCAAAAAGACACCAAGATGTTGGGACAGAAGCAGGAAATAGGCTGTGAACACTCAGAAGAGCCTGTGGATACCCAAGGAAAGGGCCAGTGAAGAACAAAATGCGCTTCATGCAGCTGCACACTGGCACTGACTGCTGTGTACAGACTTCTCTTGTCAGCCCTGTAGTGATAAGGACGGGTCTTCAACCTTTATCTATGCCTCAGCACTAAGCACAGTCCTAAAGAACAGGACTCTTTTAAGTGCTTACCTGATCATTTCATAGAAGTTAGTAGAAATTGTTAAATGCTATTGTTTTATTTGCTAGGGTTTTTTGTTTTTGTTGCTATTGGGGTTTTTTTTTTGTATATTTGAGAGAAAATATTTAAGTCTGTATAAATAGACAAAATTTTCTGGCCATGAATATGTTAACACTGTAAAATGTGGCATGGACTAGAAGGGAAGATTGTACCTTGGGTTCATATCCTTTCTAAGGGACCATGAAAGGTTTCTGGGTATCCCTTTAATTGTAGCAAAATTGTGTTGCATAACTGTATTTGCATACCCCTGTGCATTTTCCTTGAAAGTAGATCCATAGCTTTCATTAGATGTTCCAAGAGAAATTTGGTACCCACAAAAGGCTCAGAGCCACTGACAGAAAAATACACTACAGGAGTGGTTCCTGACTTCAGGAGGTTAAATAACCTTCCTGTATATGGGAGAAGGAAGAACCATGCTGTGTAGAAGAAGCACAAAGGAATTTGAGCCTGAGGATGAATTGTTAGCTTATGTTAATGATTTCAGTCTGTACAGGGTTCAAATGGAATATATCATGGATGAGCCTGTAATACAATGGGCTTCTGTGGCCCTGCCAGTCCAGTGATTAATGACTAGAATCTCCTGCCAATTGGTTTTGGCTCAGACTCTGCAACCTGTGCTGGTCTACCTCTTGCCATTTAGAAGGAAAGGGAAAGTGATAAAATGTTTTACTCTCAAAAGCAGTTCATTGCAACATTTTAATAAAAGTTCTAGAAGCATCCTTTCCCACAGTGACGAGTGGAGCTGGGAAGCTGCAATAAGTCTCACGTCTTAAGAATCTTATCTGCTGCCTCATTCTGGGAGTTGCACAAGAAAAGAGCTACAGAGAGTTAGCCCAGCATTTCTCTCATTTAGTAAGGGCTGTTATGTGCTTGCCCGCTCTGAATCCTGTCCCAGCCAGTTCAAACTCAGCCTGATGCCTGTAGAGCTCTGACTGTGACTGTGTTTAGTTGATGTCCAGCACAATCTGGCTTCATGACCCCAGCACCCTCTTGATGTTTGGCAAGTTATTGCACCTCTCTGAGTCAGTTTTGTATTATTTAAAATAGAGGCAACAAAAATGCATACTTTAAAAATGCTGTGTGAGTTGATGTTTAATAATGTTTTTATGGAAATCTAATATTAATATGTAAATACCTATATTAATACAATAATATTATTGACAAGCATATTAAGTTACTGTGTGTCTTCACTAAGTCTAGCAAGTGTTTGCTATTAGGATTATAAATACTATATCTTGTAAAAATACTATATATTAATATTTTTGTGTATCCCCGGTTGGGGTGCATTTAGAGCCTTGTAAGAGTAAATGGTTAATGTGCAGTGATAAACTATGTACCAAAAATTTTATCTATAGCTTGAATTAGTCAAAACATTTTAAGTTAAAAGCAACAGAAACCACAAACAAACTGGCTTATAAAAAACCAGAAATTTATTGACTCTCACTTAGCATTGCTCTTGGCACTGGGCATATCCAGCTGCTCCAGTGATACTGGAAATTTCTTTTTATTTCTTGTTCTGCCTTTCTCTGCTGGCTTCATATCAGGTGGGCTTTCCCCAGGCAATGCCAGAAAAAAACGCTAACTGTTCTCACTTTATGTCTTCCATCAGAAAGAGACAGTCTGTAGCTACAGGTTAGTCCTGCTTCTGACAGACACAAACTCTGGGAAGCTAGACTCAGCTTACTTGCTCCTGAGACTCAGCTGTATCAGTCCCTGAGGCAGGGGAGGCACAGATTGCTGGATGTGCAAGGTCATTTACCCCCTCAGACCTAAACCGAGGTCCATGATCTTTGTGCCATGGTACTTGTTCATCCTATATGGTTGTTTCACAGCAGTTTTCTTGGCTAGAAGCTTTTCTTAAAAGTAATTCTAAATAGCTCTTAACTTTAAATATACATGCTCTTGTAATCCTCAGTCAACATGATCAGCAATGGATCTGCCAACGTGAGGGAGAAGAGTAGATGTAGACAGGTAGCATTAAAGGATCATTAGTCATAGACAAGCTTGTTTTAAACAGAAAAAAATACTGCTCACCTCACCATCATCCTTGTTCACATTTGCTGTACACCATCTCTGAAGCCCGTGCTGAATGATTTTCAACTCCCATTTGGCCTGAGAGGTGGGTGTCACAAATACACATACCATCTTTATGGACAATACTTGTATAAAAATGCTTTATGTCTGCAAAAGTAACTCGTGTTTGTAACAGAACCTTTGATAGCCAAAGAAAGCTCAAGTTAGATTATGATAGCTGAATTATATCACCAGTAATTCTCTATCACTACCTAATGATTACCCTAAAATGTAAAGCTTAAAACACACTGAAAATTCTCAGATGGGCATCAGAAATCTGGGAATGGCTTAGGGGTAATTCCCTCTGAATTTGCAGCCAGGGTGTGAGTTGAAAGTTGAGTGTGTCAGAGTCTAGAGGTGCTAGAATACTTTCAGAGTAACTCCCATGGGTGTTGGTAGGAGTCTTTGTTCCTTGCTATCTGGTCTCTCCAAAGGTCTGCTTCTCAGTGCCATGAGAGAAAACATGTGTCACAGGAAAAGCCAAGCCAGACCCCAAATCCTTGACAAGCTAATCTTAGAAATGACATTTCATCCGCTCTGCTTTATTCTGTTGGCTGTACAATGGACCAGGTGAGTGCAGAAGACTATACAGGTGTCAATACCAAGACATGAAAGCATCATGATGATTACGTACCACAGTGTAAAATGCAATTATGTCAGGAAAAAAATGCATAAGCTTTCCCCCACAATTATTTTCCCTCCCAAGAGTATTACAAAATATGAAAGAATACTAGGAAAAGAGAGTCCTGGGGATACAGTGCTGAGCAATTCCTCTTCCCTAGATATGCTTCCTGATTTTCTTTCAAGTTTGCCATGGCAAAAGGTATGAAGTCTAGGGAAGAGAGGAATAATGGCAAAAGTGCGGGAAGATTTGGCTTCCCCTGTTCCTGATCTCGTTTGTGCTTCGAAGAGCCTGAACCCCACTGCTTCTGAGATGGGTCAAGGGTTTGGAACCCAGGCCAGACTTAAACTTGGGAGAAGCTCATGGCTCCTAGGCTTCCTTGTTCTGCTGCTCATGGATGCAGTATAAGACACAGCCATGGAAAATATACTCTAGATTTTAGAAATAATTGTTTTAGGGAAAAGATCTAAGTTCTTCAAATATAAATGCATGGGCAGTGAACTAAAAATGAATGACATTTTGCCCATGCATATACAGTATATTGAAATTCAATAGGAAATCAGGATAAACATTCTATAGCTCCACCCTCAATTATTAAGTACTAATACAGGAAACTTAAAAGTAAATAGTAGGTAAGAACACACTTTTTTTCTTTTCTTTTCTTTTCTCTTTTTTGCTATACCAGGGATCAAACTGGGGACCTTGCACTTGCCAGGCAGGTGCTTATGCCGCTGAACTGTATCCCCAGCAGAACACACTTTCAGATAGAGGACATTTTCATACATACAGAGATTTAAAAAAAAATAAAATAAAAACAACCACCTGTATGATACTGTGGTAAATAATGATAATACAAAAACAGATTGTGATGTGAAATAAATTCGCATGAATTCTTTTGTAGTATGTACAGTTAAAGGAAATTTTTCAGTAAGAATAGTACAAAACAAGTAACAAAAATGGAATAAGTTTGAATAAATTCCTACACAAGCAGTCCCAGTGCCAACCCTAAAGCATCTACTCATGCAGCAGTTCACAGTGAGGTGGTGAGAGGTGTTGGCAGATGTGGAACCTGACAGTGCCTTATCTTTTTAATTTTTTCAATCATCTATTTACTTGGTACAGGGTCTCACTACACAGCTCAGACTCATAAGTGATCCTCCTGCCTCAGCCTCCCCAGTGCTGGGATTACAGGCATGTGCCACCATGCCTGCTTTCAGGACCAGCACAGCACACCTGGAACGGGGATCAAACCTTGGTCCTTGTGCTTAAACTGCTGAACTATCTCCCCCAGCCCAGTGCTTTATCTTTAATAAATGACGTAAGCTCATTATGGCTTAGCTTATTCATCTTTAAAGTGAGAAAGGAGCCGGGGAGTTGACTCAGTAGAATAAGTGCTTCCCTGGCAAGCGTAATGATCTGAGTTCAATCCCTTTTTCTGCCAAAAAAAAAAAAAAAAAAACAGTGGAAAAGGAAACCTGAAAGGGGATGTCATAAGTTGCGATAGAGTATTATGCTTAAAGGTACTAGGATGTTTCTGGAACATAGTAAGAATTTACTAATTGTCATTTAAAACATAAAAGTTTGTAAAGCACATGTGACTGTGATAGCCTCTGTGGTATACACTGAATATGAAGAGATTAAGATGACCTCCAAAATCTTCATCACTTCTTCACATCTGAGTCACTTTTTAGTCACTGAAACAAAATATCCAACCCCTGCAACTTAAAGGAGGAGGGTTTATTGTGGTACAGTTTCAGTTCATGGTTAGCTGTTCTAAAACAAAAAAAAGGTGGCAGAGAAGAAGATGCTTAACCAGTTGCAGCCAGGAAACCCATGAAGGGAGGAGCCAGGGACAGAAATACACAGCTCCAGCTCATACTTCCATGGATGCACTTCCAACCAGGCCCCACCTCACAACAGGGCCCCAGCCACTGAACCACCAGTGGATGAGTCCACTGATGTGTGTAGCACCCCATCCAGTCACCCTCAAAACATACAAGACCTTTGAGGACATTGTAGATCTAAACTATAGCAGTATCTGTGCCTCAGCTTACCTTGAGTTGTTTTAATTGTTGAAGTCTAGTGCCCACTGTCTGATTTCAACTTGTGTGGCAGGAGTGCAGATGAATGCTCAATGTTCATCTGGTGAAGAGAAAACGCCAAGCAATTCCTAGGACTGAGTTGTCTCTGGGCCTCAGTTTCCTCATTTGTATGAAGGTGATATCATTACCTGCTTGATAGGATGATGAAAATTAATCATGTGTAGAAGGTACCTGTTAATTCTTGGCATAAACTGGTGACCAAGAAAAGATTCTTGTCATTGTCTGTCAGAAGGAAGGGGACCATGTATTCCTGAGCAGCTCTGGTGTCTCAGGTGTGCACACAAAGCCTGTCCATCCTTCGTCTGTCTTCCACTTGGGTCCTGGTGACCTTGTTAGCCTCCAGCATCATGCAGCCATCATGAGGGGGCTGGGTGGACATTCCTGATGTTTAGGCATTTATACATCTTTTTAAAATGTATTTAGTACAGTGTCTATAGGGTCTCACTACAACAGATCAGACCCATAGTGAGCCTCTTGTTTTCAGCCTCCCAAACGCTGGGATTACAGGCACACACCACCACACCCAGTCTCAGTCACTGTCTCAGTGCACCCCAGGGGTGGGGCCAGCATGGCAGGCCGGGGATCAAACCCCTGGTTCCTGTGTCTGCCTAAGCAAGTGCTTTAATCTGCCAAGCTATCTGGTGGGCCCTATGCATCCTTTTCTTGTCCAGTGCCATGATGTGGTATGTGCAGCAAGGATTTCTGAATCTAGGAAGGAACCTGCAGCAGCCAGGGTTGGCTTTCTGACCAAAGAGTATGTTTCTCGGGCAGTATAGATCTTTTCTCTTGAGCATACTCAGATTCAGGCATGTGTGTGCATGTGCCTGTGCACCCCTAGACATTGAACATAAGACCTTGTACATGGTAGGCAGGTGATCTGTCCCATATGGTCTTTAACAGTTCTTAAGTTCATAGTGAGTTTTGGTCTTAAGGCCAAACAATTTTAAATTACTATAAATTGTTATTATTTTGTTACTGGACAATGTGTATAAGCAACCAGATAGGACAACTGGGTTAAAAATGAAACTGGTTGCAGAAGTCTGTGAAACAGACTTCAGGTTTTGCCACACAGAGAGGGGCAGCAGCACTGCCAGTCATCTCAGCCTTGTCGTGGAGGCTGTGCCTTGGGCGGAGTCAGACACTGAGATATGGGTCTTGGTTCTACATTCAAAACATTCAATGTCTGTTAGCTTGACATTCACATTTGGAAAATGTAGGTGGTGTTTAACCCAAAGAGAAATTGTGAGACATCTCTGAGATAATGAAAGTAAAGCATTTAACTAGGTCAGGCCAACTGCAAAGACTCAAGCCAAAATTTTATATCATTTTTACACTATATTATTTTTTAAAAGCAACCAGTTTTGGCAGTTTTTATTCTTAAAAATTTTTTTTTTTATTTTCAAATTCTAAATCTTTTCCTCTAGTTGAAAAGTCTCCAATTTCTTTGCTTTTTGAGGGCACTTGGGTTTTTGAATGAGTTAGACAAATGGAGCTGTCCAGTAGGCCAGAAAAATGCAATGCCTCCCTGGGATCATACAACTAGCCACATAGCAAGTGATGCTTGTCCTCCCTGTGTGTGCGTCCTCAGCATATGGAAGGACATCACGTAACATCAAGGCATGCTGCACCATCCTAGATTGATGGCTCAAGGGGCACTGGTGGTTTAGAGCTTGTAGTCTGGCTTCTATCTTCTGAGTCTTGCATTCCCTCTCTGTGGCATTGGGTGAGTTACTTCCCAACTCCTGCCTTAGTTGTTATATCTACAGATGTGTTAAATGTACTAATTGTACCTCCCCCAGAGTAACTGTGAAGAGTGAATGAATGAGTTAAACTGAATGGGACTTGCAGGGTACATATAGTAAGTCATCAGCATATATCCATTTCTAGCCAGGAATGGGCAGGCTCCACCCCTGTGTATACTTTGGAGACATCATGAGTAGTCAGCATAGCTAGTAACACACAGGGAAACACCTCTCACCAGTGACTGGATCTGACACCCATTCATTACAGACTTCTGTAAGTTGTGATCCTCCCTCTGTTCAGATGAGTAAGAGAGTTGTCCTATTACACCTCATTATAATTGGCTGGCTTTGGGTTAAGTGTGAGATCTAATTATCCCAATCTGGGCCTCTGGGGTCTTGCTGGTTTGCTCAACATCCTTGTATAAACAGGTGTTCTCTATGTAAACATTTGTGAAAGTCACAGTACCAAAACAGATTAAATATAGAACCAGGCTGGATGCCACATTAGTGTTTTAGTGACAGTAAAAAACATCATCTGTTATTTTTAATGCTTGTAGCTAGTTTTTCTTCGTATTTGATTTATAAATCCATTTAGGGTTTTATACAAATTTTCTGTTTCTGCACACTTAAAGAATATTTTCATAAAATGAATTGGCATGAAGGAGCCATGTGTTAGTCAGGACCCCTGAGCAGATCATTCAGGGTGCATAGGGAAGGTCAGAACCTTGTGCAGCTGGTCTTTCTGACTTGTAGGTGCCCAGAGCACATCTGTCTGTACAGCTAGTTCATATTCTGGACAAATGAGCACTGACTTCTCTGACCATTGGGCATTGACTTGTTCTGGGTATTGAGAAGAGCTCCTTTGATTTTTGTGAAGGATGATTTTAGCAGAAAGAGGAAGACTATTCCCCTTTCACTGCTCAATACTTGAGTCTTCTGTATTCCATTAATTAGAAATAATTATTTTCAGAAAATTATTTTTCCTCTTTAAATTAGGCATACCATTATTCTATCCACTAGTGGGTTTTTTCCCCCTTACATTTTTATATTAGAAAGCAAACTATTGGCATGTTCTCAGCTGCTTGTAGGGGTAACCTGGGCTTTTCAGGGAGCTCTGTGCTCTGCACAGCAAAGCCATTAATCCTCCCAGTGGACCAGAGGCAAGTTGGATCAGAGAGTGCTCTGGGGTCTGAGGATAGAGGGCTTGCGGGTTACAGCCTGGGAAAGCAGTAAGTTACTTCTTTCATGTTTCTGCTTCAGGCAGCCTTCCACAATTGCACCTATTTTTACATTTTCTTCAAAGCATGTTTCAAGTGGTAGCAGTCATTAACTTCATTGCTGCTGAATAAAGTAAGGAACATTAGTATAGCCATTGAGAAATAACCTTTACTAAAGACTTTTTTGGTTGTTAAGGGATTTATTCAGTTTTGGTGTAATTTTTCTCTGGGATTTGGAGAGTATTAAAATTGATTTTATATTCTGAAATTAAATGACCAATTCAATTTGAAGAAACTCCTCTAATAATATAGTTGTCTAATATCTGTTAAGTTTAGTGATTTGGAAGTGCAAGATTAAAACCCTAAATTTTAGCCTTGAACATTTCATAATTTTGGTTTGCCTCTTTTTCAGCCATTAGGAGCTTTAGACTCAAAAGACCTACTTCATGCACTCGGCTGAGTCTCACTCTTCTTCTTTTATGGTTGGAGTCAGTAATGCTCACGCAAAAGGTGACAGATTGATAAGCAAAGTCACATGGATCAGATACTAAGCATGGCAGGAGTGAGCAAAATTTAGAAAGGTAAAAAGAATGAAAACCTGTAATTGCCTCTTTGTCCGCAAAGGATCAAATCCAAATTCTTTGACACCATGTTTTATACACTGGCTTAGGACCCACTTAACTTGCAATTTTTTAGCCCAGAAAATAATTTTACTGTTCATTTTCTGAAGAACAAACTTTTTGACCAAACTAAAATAACTTCACAGATGAAATAAAAGCTTCTTGAAGTGGTACTTCATTTTGCCACATGCAGTCAGTCACATTGTCTTCCATTTACTGAGGAAGAAAATGCTGTTCCTGACCCATTACAGATGTCAAGTAGGTTGTGACCTGCTGCTTGAGAAATGGGGATCCAGAGGACACTGCATTTCCTGCCTTGCTGCCCCTCCCTTGAGACCTAACCTAAAGGAGTCTGCTCTCATCTTGGTATCCAATGGCTTTTAAACATGTCATTTTCTCTCAGTCTCATTATGGCATTTACTACAGATTGGCTATTATTTGAACTATTGATCTGTAACCTATCTCTGAGGCTAGATGTAGTACCATCAGGTGTGAACTCTGTGGTGCCCTCACTTACTAACCTGTGCCCATTGGGGAAGCTGAACCCATTGAAGCCCTCCAAGCTGGACATTTCCTTACCTTTGTGCTGACATTTGAAAGCCGAAGGATGAGTGTGTCTGTGCCTTAGAGAGTAGGTCATGTCTCTCCATGACTGCAATCTAGATTACACGTTTTCATCTGCTGGACTGGACTGGATTTCTTATGCATCCAAAAAAGATTAATAATAGATGTGAATTGTGATTTCAGCTTCTAAATGGAGATTCTCAGTTTCCTGTTCCTGACATGACTTTGCTGGATTTCAGAGGCTCCTTTCTGCTGATAGTGTCTGAGCAAAACCAGAGTACTCTCATATTCAGCCCAGCCTCATCTTAGACTTTGAAGTGTATAAAAGAAAATGATTTTTAGCTTTGAGGATCTGACTTGATAGTACAAACACCTCTGGCTGTATCTGCTGTGTTGGTCCAGGGAAGGTCTGTGTATAAACAACAGTTTGCTTATTCACATGAAACTTGATTTACCATGGAAAAGTATTATGTAGGTGAGAATAATTATCCACCATTTCTCACATTTGGAGCCCAGTTTTGTGATCTTGACTAACGAGATTTAGAGAAGAGCAGGACCAGTTTTATGTTCACACAAATTAGCTATCTAAAGGTAGACCTCATTTAAAGGAACTGATTTAATTTAAGGTTTTCTTTTTTCTTTCTAATCTAATTTAATCAGCCTAACTGACGTAGTAGTAGATACCAGAGAACTGCCCTTGCAGTTATAGAAACAGCAGATCTAGCCTTAGCAACCCCTATGTCAGAACAACACCTTTATGAAAATTCATACCAGAAAAATCTAGAAAATTACAAAAACAGGTTACTAAACATTTAAGGAGGCCCATAGTCAAAAGGAATGAGTTTTTATAATAACTTTCAAGATTGATGGATGTCTAGTTCATTTAACAGTCCATAAGCAAAATTTTGTCTTGAGCATCAGATACTTAGAGGGCCTTTGGGATAAGTTTGGCTTAATTCAGCACTCAAGAGAATTTGAGGCAAACTTCCTTATTTAGGTGCTTTCCCATCTTGCCTGCCATTTAGCAGAACTAAAATGTTTGTCAAAGGAAGCAGAATTTAACTTAAAGGAGATTTTGAGAAAATCTTTCTTCAATATTTAAAGTGCTTCATGTTCACGTGGAAGGCAGTTTTTTTTTAAATGGGAAAGTTAAAATCAGGTGACATACTTATGTTACTGGCAGGAAGCTATTGATAGGATTGATGGGAAGTACTAATTAATTACCTAGGGTCTCCTCTCTCACTAATCACACCTCAGGAATCTTCCCTCCTGGCTGTTGCTCAAGAGTAGACTGGGCTTGCAGCCAGCTTGTTTTTCATAAACGTTATGTACCACTATAAATTAGTATGAACCTAATATATTCTGTGAATGGTTTACTTTCCCATGAAGACCCTCTCTGGTTAAAAGCTTTAAATGAAATCTTATATTGGGAGTGAAAAGAAATTTCTTGCAGAAATAAAAAGAAAGATTTAAAATTCTTTATAATCTTTTTCCCCCACAGCATAAACTCAGCATTCTGACAAAAAATGGGTAGATTAATTGAGTCAGACACATGATGTGATAGTTTAGTTCTGTGATCTGAAAGTATTTCCAGGCTTTTTCTTTAGAATTTTATTGAAATAATGTGGTCATTAAGTGCCTATTTAGACAAAATGTATACCTTAACCCAGCAGTTGTCACATCTGTCCTGTGTGAAGGGTATTACTATCTCAATTTGTAATTAAGAATATTGAGTGTCAGCTTGCTCAGGGTTACATGCAAGAAATGCTGGGACCAGATTTGAACCAAGATTTGTCCCTCAAGTTCTTGGATATTTGGTTGTGTTGCTATATGTGTATATATATTTCATATAGTCTCTCTTCTCTTTATTTTGAGGAGACATCCACTGATCTTAATCTTTCATAATTAATTTTTATTTCCACATGGATGCTTTCATTCCTCAGAGTCAAGTCATTTCAGAAGCATTCTGGTCTTTAGTATGTTGTTTTCCATCTTCAAATTACTTTGTAACATGCTGCTTCTATTCAGAGCAAAAAGTTACAGACTTCTTTGATCCAGAGGATATAAATATGGCTTATTCATATACCTCATGCTGTTCTTCGTCATGAGGCTCTTTGAAATAATTCTAATAGAAAAGAAAAATTCCAGAGTGTGCCCACATGGATAGTTTTCAAGGCAGTCCTGTTTAAAACTCAGCCTTCCATCTTGGAATTGTGGATGTATGGCTTCAGCTTGTCCTAGATGCAGATTAATTTCTAAGAGTATATAATAAACTTTTATGTAGAAGACATATATAGAGAGGACTGATTTGTCACAACCCATTTCCCTTGCCTCACTAGAGAGAGCAGGTTGGTATTTGGCGGCTTATGTGAGTTCTGTGTTGAGCCAGTGGTTCACGTCTGTATGCAGTGTTCATGTTCTTGATTGAAAGGAATCCTTTCCTTTTTATAGTGGTATGAAAAGTTGGAAAGAGGAAAAACTGAATGGAACATATACTCCTCCTCCTTTGTGAGTCACTGAGCCAGTAGGATCCATCAACAATGTCTAGTGCATGAAGCATTTTATGTGGAGATCATTTGTCATCCACAACAAAAGACTAATTGCTTCAGGAGCTTCTTGCTCCTGGATCTCTTTGGTGTGCTTTATGTATACTGAGTCATCGCAAGATCTTTTAGGTTTCAATTGAATGTAAAGGATCATAGGGATGACATCAGTCCAGTAAAAATATTAAGGGGATTTTAACTCTGAATATGGAACTGTAAAGATAGAACTTGACATGAATACAATTGTCAGTGTTCCTTTTGTCATTGTGTGACAGCTATTAAGAAGGACGTTTCTGAGATACAACACATTTTCCCTCAAGATCTGACATTTCAAATGTCCCACTGGGGGGAATTACAGTCTCTATTTTCTTATAAACTTGAAGTTCTCCAAGAAGATTTCTTGGATGCTTTTGTTATAAGTGCTATCAATAAATGCTCATTGTACAGTAGTATTCTGAATTCTAACTAGAAATCAGCATACTCTGGATCTGAATATGGGGATTGTATATACATAGGCTGTAGCAGCACGTCAGCCAGTCAGCTCATTATGTGTAGTGTCTGAAGAACGGGAGATCATATTTTTTGGTATTTTTAAAAATTTATTTCTAACTAAGGGAAAATAATAACGTTTACTTGAAAGATCAGTTATTTCTTGGGAAGTTTTCATATTTACAGTTAAATGAAAACCTTTTGAAATGAAGGATTACATAGGCAGTCTTACTATAGTACATTTAATAATAAACTTTTCCTTCTGTAAAAGTAATTGTGTAGTTTAGAAAAGAAAGGGGTTAAGATTGGAGCTTATTGGTATAGTGTTTGCCTAGTATGTGTAAGGACTGGAGCTTGATCCCAAAACTAGAAAAAGAAGAAAAAAATAGATTTCATCAGCAAAGTAAGTTGAAAACAAACACAGACAGCACAGTTTAAAAGATATATAGGCAAAGAGAGCATTTATGTTCATTTTTTTAAAGTACTACAAATAGCTATTAATAAACAACAACAACAAAAAAACCCTATTAGTATCTCCTCAGCTCTCACTGAACTGACAGTAGGGCAAATCAGAGTAAGTCACTGAGTACAGGAAACAGTTGATTGAGGAAGAGGAAAACAGTCTGCTTTCTGTAAAACAGTATCACAAAGGGTCAAGAATCATAAAGTCCCGAGATTTTGCTCTTCTGCAAGTTAACAGGTTACACTGGCACAGTGCCACAGATGCTGCAGTGGATGAACTAATGGTCAAGGTCCAGCTGAACAGAATCAGCGGTTCTGGCTGTTGCAGGCCATTTGAGGGTTGTTGACAGCAGCATAAAATAACTGAAGGGGAAGATGGTGGGCTGTTGCTTGGTGCCCTGGAGAAACTTAGTGCTCTGGTTTTCTTGATAAGAAATCAGCTGTTCTCATTATCAGAAGAATTTGGGTCCTCGCTGTTGCTGAAGATGGTTGCTATTCTTCTCTGGAGCAGCTCTGGTCCTTACTTTGAGCATTGCTTCCAGGCTCCAGTGCAGATCCCTAAGCCTGCTGGTACAGATCTTTATCTCTCTGATGCAGACTTTCTAGCTTCCACAGTAGATGTTTAGGTCTTCCCAGTGTATATCCTTGATACAGACTTGCATGAGATGTTGTGAGCTGTAGGCCTCCAGTTCCACCCATGGAGGGCATTGTCATGGGCTTTAGCTCTTCAGCTGGACTCCTGCAGAGCATTGCTGTTGAATCTAGAACCTCAGCTGGGTTCATTGGGTCTGTAGTGTGTGGACAGATTTCCTTGTGTTTGACAGTGCTGTTATTGCCCCTTTGCATCTGAAGGGATTCAGTGACTTGACTATACCACCAGTTGATGTTTAACTTGGCACAATACCTGGGTTTTCTGACAGTCTGCTGATCATCGAAACATGTAGTATAACTCCTTCCCTTTGTCACACACATAAGGTGAAGAATATTATCAACTCTTAACTCAGGTGACCCAGGTCCAGTTCTGGATCTCCCCTCTGGTGTTGTGATTTCCCTTCACTAATCTTAAATCTTGACCAGCCACATAAGGAGGGTTGGATGGTGCTTCCAGAGTCAGGGACTAAGTCTAATTAAGGAAGATTATTTTCTTTAATGCTTTCTTGATGCTCTATGTCTTACAGTTTAAGCTGAGTTTTAAGCTGAAAATTAAGCTGTGGTTCCACATCCTTTGCTTCCCAGAGCAGCACTTTCTTCACTTAATGTATTATGTGATTACTCTCCAGGCTTTGTGGCACCTCTTCCTCTTGGTCTCAGTCTTCTCTTCAGCTTCCCTTTGCACACTTCACTATGAATCCATGCATTCTCCAGGGTAATATCTTGATCTTCTTTATTACAGACTCATGTTTCCTTGACAGCAGTCATAATAACAATTACCTATGAAGTTTAATTGGTATGCCAGGCCATTTGCTAAGCACATTATAGGCTTCTCACATAGTCTTCTGAGTCACACTTTGCTGTATGAGTCAGCATCACAACATTATAACAAAATACTTGAGGCCATCAGCTTACAAAAGGAGAGAGTTTATTTTGGCTCATGGTTTTTAAAGTTTTCGTCCAAGATCAGGTTCTCTTCTAGACCTGTAATAAGGGTGGCATATTATGCTGGGAGCATGTGAAAAAAAAACAAAACCACTCACCTCATGAGCCTAGAAGCAAAGCGGGGAGGAGACTGGCAGGTCTCTTGCTCCCTTTGACTGGCAAAAGAGTCACCTAGTGACTTAAATACTTCTACAGGGCCTTCTCTTGAAGGCACACACATCTCAGTAGTGGCATACAAATCTCAGTAGTGCCACTCTGAGGCAACCTTTTAACACGTGGATATTGAGGGGCACTACTTGCATTCAGACTATAGTAGACCCCATGAAATAGATATTTCTGTCTTCTAGTTTATAGGGGAAGAAATAGAGGATAAACAGGTTAAACTATTTGTTCTTGATTGTGCAGCTGTTCTTTAGTGACACCTGAATTCTGAGCTATGCTTGACTTGGAGGCACCTTGTTGTCCAGCCTTCTCAGCTCCCACATACATGTTCCAGCACATCAACATGTCAGTGTAACATCTGGTGGTGGCATGTCCAAAGTGGAAATCTAAAACTGATCTTTTTAATCTCTAGCACCACAAAAATAAAAATGAATAGAACTGGTTTTCCCCCTCAGATATTGTGACTCTGCATGTGATACTAGTATACTACCAAGTTGCCCAAGCCAAAAACTCAGGGAGGGCTGAGGGGTGTAGCTCACTGGTAAAATATACATACTACATGAGTGAAACTGTGGATTCCATCCATGGCCACACATAAAATATATCCCCCAAAACCTTGGGTATTTTCTTGTGTTCTTTCTTTATTGCCCACAGAATTTTCCTTCAACATAATTATTTAGGACCCAGGATGAGCCATGAATAAACTAAACAGAGAAAAATCCCTGCTTCCATGAAGCTTATGTTTTTGTAGAAATTCAAATCTCCATTGTATAGATTTGGAAATTGAGGAATAGAGAGGTCAGATGACTTGCTGAAGCTCCCCTATTTGGTGGATTTACCGTGTTCCTCAGGCCAGGCCAGTTTCCAGATTCCAAGTGCTTTCTGTCACACAGAGGGATGGGCCAGGCACCTGGATTCCTCTGGCCGATTTAGTTGCCAGAGCATCTCAAGCACTTCCTTGCCCATTGCCTGTCCCCTGAGCTCACCTATTTGGGACTCAGTTTCAGGCATGTTGGAAGGCCATTTATCGCAAGCTTATGTCCCTCTCCTTCCTGCCCCAAGGCTCATGGAATTTCCTCGAATCCGTCTTCATCTTCTCCTCCCTTCATCTGGCGTTATTCTCCCCAGAACTGCTGCAGCCACCTCCTACCCTGGCTCACTCCTGCAGCCAGAGTCCCTTTGGTCCATACTTTGGACTACTGAAATGAATCTTCTAAAAATGTAAATCTGATCTCTGTCATTGTTTTGCTTAAAATCTTCACTTGGTGTCCCAGGACTTGGTGGCCTTTTGACATCTACAATACAGTGTGCTGATTTAACCCCTGCTTATCTGACTGGCTGAGAGGTAAGGAGGAACAAGGCTTGCTGGGCCCAAGGTCTGTGGCTGCCTGAGAATTTGCATTTGTAACAAGATCTCTGTTGTTACTGCTGGTGGGGAACCATGCAGGGAGAATCCTGCCTGCTGCCTGGGAGCCTTGAAGAGCTCTTGCAGATTCCAGAAGGGACATACTTTTTCAGGCTTTGATCACTTAGCATAAGAAGATTTTAGCTTAAGCTCTTGCTTTCTCTTTACAGTACGGTGCAGTATCACATCTTAGGAAGCCCCCTCTGACCCACCCCAGCCTCTACTTCCACAGTGATACCATCCTCTTTGTGTTTCTATGGCAGCTCATCTGTGTTGCTGAGAAGGCTCATTACTTGGACTTGAGCTATGGTTTTATTTATGTCCCAACTCCCTCTCCTACCATTAGCTTCTTAGAAATTGGCTTGTATCTTACCTTCCCATCCTGGCACCTGGCACAGTACCTGATACATGTTAAAGAAAAGTTGAATGAGATAATCCTACTTACGCCTTTAAAAAGAGTAATCCTGTTTTAATTTTTATTTGTATTAACTCTTAAATAATCCCTAAAGTATTTTTTTTTTGTTTGTTTGTTTTGTTTTGTTATTGTGGAGCCAGGGATTGAACTCAGGCCCTTGCTCTTGCCAGGGAAGCACTTATTCAACTGAGCTATCTCCCCAGCACCCCCCCTAAAGTTTTTTTAACATTAAGTTAGTTTAGCACAACAGCTGTACATCTGAGAATATTAAACTGTCAAAGCTTCCTTTAGCAACCGCTGTACCTCTCAGCTGTTTAACACAAACAGTAGGCGCTTATTCCTACAAACCTTGATATTTATGGAAAGATAACTCACTTCTCCTGCCTGTCCTCTGCCGTACTCAAGTTACCTCTCAGTCCTTTGGAGTACATCTCTCTGGTTGTGTTTTCTAATCAGGGTTGTGGATGGAATGAATGACCAGGCAGGGTATGCCTGCCTTTACTCAGACAAGTAAAGATAAGTGGGTTGTGAATGTGAAACTTCCCTGTTTCCATCCCAAGTGCGTAGCTAATCCCTCACATTTTTTCTTCTACATGCCTACATTGGCTAGATAATTTCCAAGAATGTAGGTTCTATTGTTTGCTTTTCTCTCTGTTCACATCTCAAATTGCTAGTTCTTGCCAAAATATCAAGCTTCAAACTCTTTTAACAAAGGAATTTCCAGACAAGACCGTCCCTGGATGATGGAAATTTCTTTGGGAGTACCCTGCCCTCCTGGTGCAGTGTAAGTCCAAAAGCACAGAGATTTTTCCTCCTATCTGGGGAAATGAAGGAGTGCACATAGGTCCCTAGTGCGTGGCAACTCCAAAAAAGCCTTCTCCCATACTCAGTCCATCTCTTTCCTGGGCCCTGTTGTAACCCATTGCTTCAGGATTTGAGCTGTATAGTTCTGCTGCTGTAGCTCAACAAGAAAGAAGGGCACCTTGAATTTTTTTTTTCAAGTGGCCATGTTGCTGATTTATGTATTCCCTTACAAACCAGGAGGCAACACCTGGCCCAGCAGTTACAGCAGTACAGAACAACTTGCATTTCTACTCAGGTTTGTTTTTTTTTTTTTTTTTTTTTTTTTTTTTGAAAAGAACAACGCTTTCTGCCAGAGGATTACTGTTACCTGAGCACCATGATTCTAAGGCCTGCTTTATATTTTGTAATTCAGTGTGAGCATTCACAGAAAAGCAGGACAAATTAATCTGGCCTATTATGTCTTGTTACTCCTCTGGTTTCAAGTAACAGAAAACTCCCAAAGTAGTTTGAGCTCAGATGGGATGTAGTAGGGCTTACTTAGGAAGTAAGTAAGAGAAACTAGTTGCTTTGTGTGGAACCCAGAAACAGGAAGTAGTCAGGAACACAGGCTACTTTTGGTCTTTCCTTTCTATGTACCCATGCTCTCTCTATAGCACATTGTATAGAATCACCCAGTATCTTCTGCTGAAAGGCAACTGAAGCCACCAGAAATCACTGTGTCCTGGAAAAGAGACTCCTGGAAAAGAGAGATGGAATGACAAGGTTGTTGTGACTTGTGTCAGTGCCCCTGCAAAGCCTCATTAGTCAAGGGGGTTGGGGGCTTTTTAGAGGTGGCTGGGAGTAGAGTGTGTAATGCTGGGATCAAGTGTATATGATAACTAAATCAGTCCAGTAATTGGTTTGACATAGTTCTGGCTAGGACTAAGGGTATGAGTGCTAGCAAGTAACCTGCATCATATATAAGGAACAGACAGAGGTTAAATGTGCTCTCATCTGCCTGCTTGCCTTGGACTATTGCTTTGCGATGCCCCTCGGCCACACCACCCTATGTTGCAGCCAGCCAATTATGGACTGAAATCTCTATAAACTATGAGCCAAATAAAATTTTTCTCCTTTAACTTCAGGTGTCGGGCATGTTGTCTCAGCAATGAGAAAGTAGCTAAGATAATGGTGTTCTAGAGAAGGAAGCGTGGTAGTGGGCTTTTCTGAACAGACTTCACGGGTACATCCTGAGGACAGTTTCAGAAAAGGATGTATTATAATTGATATCCCACATTTTTCTAGAAAGAGCCTAAAAAATAAGTGTAATAAAACTAGCCTGTTCTCATAGAATAAGCTAGGAGTGATGGAGAAGATACATCAGGCTACCCCCATGAGGAGAAGCATAATATAAAAATTCAACAGAAGTGGATTTCAAGACTGTAGAGCCATCCACCATCGATGGACCACACTTTATGAATGGAAATAGAAAATATTTCAAATGAGAGTTTGTAAGTTCTTTCAAATGCACAATGGTATTTGTACACACTATTTATGGAAAGCTCTTTAAGCTGCTGTCAAAGGAAAGAGAATTAAGAGGCAGGAACTCATGCTATGATTCATTTGGACACATGCTCTTAGGGTGACACAGTCCCGTTATTCCTGCTGGTTGAACCAGTCTTCTGTGTGCAAATGTTAGATAAGGACCCGTGTGGAGAGTGACCTGCCCCTGAAAGGGTGTGTCTGCTCACCATACACCAGGGTGGTTTTTGCCCAACAGGAGAGAGCAAGATTTGGGTTCATAGTGACCAGTTGTGAATAGAGAGTGGAGGGTCAGATCAAGAAATGTGAAAGAGGCAAGAGGCTCTTTGAATCTCACTCTGTCCTCACATGGTCATGTGGACCTCCCATGATTGCCCTGTGCATTTCCTTAAGTGCCCTTGCTGTATCTCCACTTGACATATGACACCAGCACTTCCCTAAGTTGTTTTTGTCTTGGAGAGATGTAACAGTCCTCACTAACCTGTAAGTCAGAGGCTCCTGTCACCACCATCCTGCACATCCCAGCCTCTGGCACTGTGTTCTCAGTGTGCTGCCATAGACTGCAGCCCATAAAGCCCACTTTGCCTGGGATGCTATTCCCCTACCATCTGCCAGATAGCACAGACTATAGTTTTCTTAATGAAGTATTGCCTTGCCCATTCTGTTTCATCTTTCACTACCTCTGATCTTACACTGCTTTGGCCAGTAGTGCTTCTCATCTTCTAAAAGCCACTGCAGTCTACGCATTTATGTTACTTTTTATCCTCTTTCTCTCTTTGTACCAACCAATTTGTAAACCCTACACAAGCTGACATTTTGTTCATTCCCTGACTTATCCAAAGTCTTTAGATGACTACTGTGTTCATAGTAGATGCTTGGTAAATATTTGGCACATAAACCAAGAGCTTTTCCCAAGATCGTGGAGCCACAAAATCCTGTAGTCAGAATTCAGCAGGCAGTGTGCACTTGGGCCATATAGAAGCATCTGACAAGACAAAACAAATGAGAGGAGGTGGCCCTGGCCTCAATGGGGAATATCCTGCTTACAGATGTAAACATTATCTATTGTGTCTTCTTACCATGAGTTTGCATGAACTGGGACAGCAGCACCCAGTGGCAAAACCAGAATTGACTTTTTGTGTATTGAATTTTCCACACTTCTTTGACTTTGTAAGAATTATTTCCAGAGGCTTTGTATTCCTGATAACAACTGCCTTCTCCATAGAGACATGCATTTCACTAACCTAAGTACTTATCACACTTGTGTGGACTGCCAGAGCTGGGATGTTGTCTGCCAACATGCAACTGTGAGAAAGAAGTAACAGCAAGTACATGTTCTGCAGCTTTAGGAAATATACCTTTTTCCTGGCACATTTGCTTTCTTCCCTAATGGGCCGTGTGTGTGTGTGTGTGTTTAGGAAAGGGTCTACAGGATGTTCAATGTTCAGGGTCTCACTACTAGATCAGACTCCCCAAAGCTGGGATTACGGGCATGTGCCACCATGCCCAGTCTAACTTTTTTTTGTGTGTGTGGAACCAGGGATTGAACTCAGGCCCTTGTGCTTGCCAGGGAAGTGTTTATTCCACCGAGCCATCTTCCCAGCCCATGCCCAGTCTAAACTGCCATCTCAGTGTGCCCCGGGGACAGGGCCGGCACAGGGCTGGCTGTGGGAATCGAACCCACAGCCCCTGCGCCAGTTTGCAGGTGCTTTAATTCGCTGAGCTGTATGGCTGGGGCCAAATGTTATAAATGCCTCTCTCCTGTTTACTCAGATAAGATTTTTAAAATTTGGAAATTGATTAGAATGAAAAATAATGGTTCTTTTGAATGTTAGTGTCTCCCATTGTTATGTAGGATGATATGTATATTTAAAGATTTATTTATTTGGTACAGGGTCTCACTTCGTAGGTTGGACTCATAGTGATCCTCCTGTCTCAGCCTCCCCAGTGCTGGGATTACAGGCATATGCCACCATGCCTGGTTTCAATGGCTGGCATGGTGCGGGGCCACCATGGCATGTGGTACTAGAGATCGAAACCAGGTCCTTGCACTTGCCAGGCAGATGCTTAGACCACTGAGCTATCTTGTTGGCCTAGGGTAATATTTCTGAGATACTTCTGAGGCTTCAGTTTAGGTGAGAAGATTGACCTGATTTTATGTTCCTCTGCTGTGCTGACCTGGTATATTGTTATTTTACATCTGTTCACAGGATGCTGGGCAGGCTCCACTGAAGCAACTGGCAACTGTGCATCATATATATATAACTGTTTCTTTCTATGCACAAAAGTGGCAGGGGAAAAATAAATAAAAGTAGCAGGGAGTGGTCGAAATGTGTAGAGAATTTTAGTTTCTCAAAGCACATAGAGTCTGGGTGTGGTGGCACATTTCTGTAATTCTAACACTCTGGAAGCTTAGGCAGAAATATCACTGTATGTTCAATGCCAGCCTGGGTTGCAAAGTGAGCTCAGGACCAACTTCAATTACATAATGAGATCCTGTCTTTAAAAAAAAAAGAAAAAAATTAAAAGCACACAAATAGACATTTTCTTTAAAGACTTCAAACAGCATCCATAATACCCATAAAAGCAAACTATCATCAGAAACACCAGTAGATATGCTATGTGTGGAACTGGTAGTCCAGAGTTATTTCTAAGAAGACATAGTTTGGAATTTTGAAGAGCTATAGAATCCCCATAGGAGATGCCAGAAACTTCATCCCCAGCTGTCCCTTGCACCTGTACCTCCTGTGCCTAAGCCCCATTTCTAGGCTTCAAAGACTTCACCTTTGCTTCTTCGTGACTCTTGATTCCATGCTCTTCACCACATGTGTCAAAAATTATGTCCTGTGTTTTCTCTGTGGATCTGTTCTGGATGTTAACCTTCTTGTATCTTCTACACTGTGATTTTTTCCAAACCCAGAATTGGATAAAGGTCTGGCTTCCCTCCACCTCCTGGAGACTTTTAAAAACTTTTCATCGCTGCAGAATTGGTGAGTTGATTTTTACATGGCCTAGCACAGTCTGGCTCATGCTAGTATCTCTAGCTGTACACTTGCCACACCTCCCATTTCCCTATACTTTGTGCTTCAGATGCATGAGTCCCCAGTGTAGATGTGTATATTTGCCATGCTCCTCCATGATAGGGCTTTACATACTCACTTGCCTCTGCCAAAAATACTCTTTATTCTTTTATCTGCTAGTTAATTCCTCATCATTCAGACCCCAGTTTGTGAATCGCTCACTCAGCGAAGCCTTCCCAGATCACCCACTGGGTCAGTCCCCCTCTTAGAGCCATCAGTGGGGTGATTGTTTAGTTTTTCTCTCTTACTGGACTGTAAGTTTATTGCTGGAAGAAACTGTATCTGGTTTAGCTCAAGAGAAGAGTAGCACAAATAGAATTCAAGAACATTTGTTGGAGGTTATGGATGGATGATTAGTGACTTTTTAGAAGTATCTATTTGTGTACTAGTTAGAATGGGGCACTGGTCCAGTGCCAAGATGGTGAAGAGTCTGCTAGGATAAAAACAACCCGATGTGGAAGAATAGATCAGATCTTCCACCATAGGCCTCAGAGAATGGGAAACAGGTGTTCCTTGTCCCTTCCTCTCCTGAGGCTATGTTCCTCTCTGGCTTTACCTGAGGATCAACTCTGCTGATTCTGATTCTGCCAAACCCATCACGCCCCCACCAGCCTTCGACATTCACTTTGTCTCCGCCACTGGCTGTTCTTAGTATTGCCAGGAAGACGTACCGTTGATGCCTGTACATTAAAGGGGGAAATTTAGAATCACAGGACTTAGCTTTCATTGTACATGGCCATCTCTGAGCTAGTTCTGTAAACGTTTTGTCCACATTAGGGAAAAATACAAGTATATCATCTCTAAAAATCTGAAATCTAAAATTTTTGGAAAATCCATATGATATTCACAAAGTTTTGAATTTTTGTATTAGATATATTCAACTGGTAAGGTCAGTGCAAATATTCCAAAACATGAAAAAATCTGACATCTGAAATACTTCAGTCTTGAGCATTTTGCATAAAGAATATTCAGCCTGGACAGTGGTGGTTTTAAGCTTGGGATATGGAGACAAATTTCCTAAGCAACCCAATTAACACTCTGTCCATGTGATCTTGAGATAAGCAATATTCCTAGTCTGTTCCTTTATCTGTAGAATGGGGAGAATACCACGACTGAAGGATTGCTGAGGTATACTTTTAAGACAAGCATTTTAATACAGAAATATAATGCAAGACACAGATGTAATTTACATTTTCCAGTAGTCATATTTGAGGGGGCAGTACTGGGGATCAAACTCAGGACCTTGAGCTTGCTACGCAGGTGCTTATGCTGCTGAGCTATCTCCCCAGCCCTATAAAGTTTTTTTTTTTTTTTCCCAGAACCAGGGATTGAACTCAGGCCCTTGCACCAGGCAAGTACTTACTCTACTGAGCCATCTCCCTGGCCCCCAGTAGTCATATTTGAAAGGGAAAATAAAACAAGTGAAAATGTTTGATATAATCCAGTTGATCTAAAAATGTCACCTTTTTTGCATGTAATAGTAAAACAGCTACTCAGGCATTTTACATTTTTCTTGCTCATGTTACTGTAAGAAATGGTGTGAGCAAGTGACTGTCACCTGAGACCACCAGGATTGTGTAAAGGCAACATGGTATGGAAGAGGGCAAAAAGACCATCTTCAGGGAGCAAGGAGACATAGGGCTTTTTTTTAAAATAGGGCTTAAAAGAAGACCAGGGACATTAAGCAGGCAGATCTTAGTAAACCTCAGTGGCCAGAGTTCTCTGGATGTCTTGTGCCTCAGTGGGCAAAGCCCTTGAGTGTCTGGTGTGGATGTTTGGGTGTTTTCAGATGTCCAATGTTTGGAAGATTCCCTGCTCCCTCTTATCTCTTTTACCACTCATGTGTTTGCCCAGAGTATCTGAGCTGAGAATAGTGCCTCTGTGGGTAGATAGGTCGGGTATTAGAAGAGTCATGTCTGAATGAAGCCTTTCAGTTACATTTGTAAGTCAGCATACATGTAATACTTGTCCCTATTTCTCAGCTTGAACTAGCCACATTTCAGGAGTCCAGTAGTTAGTGACTACCACACTGGGCCATCATGTTCTAGCTAATTTTCTTTCTTTCTTTTTTTTTCTTTTTTCAGAACCAGGGATTGAACTCAGGCCCTTCCTCTTGCCAGGGAAGTGCTTAGCCTACTTAGCCATCTCCCCGGCCTCTCTAGCTAATTTCAAAGCAATAACAAACCCACCTATGACTGGGGCTATATATATATGTCAGTGATAAGAGTACTTTGCAAAGAATTTGCAAGCCCAAGTTTAACTCCTAGGGATTTAATGTTCAACAGTTGTTGGCAAAATTATTGTCACTAATTTTACAACATCAAAAACTGTTGGACAAACATTTGTACTGCATATCTGCATATGTTGTTACGTGGAGAGACGATTCTGTCTGGAAATGAAGCATTTCCTCTAAGAGATGTCAGCTTTGCCCAGGAAAGTGGCCTCTTGAGTTTTAGGGTGAGGTCAGTATGGGGTTGGTGGCTGTCTTTTCTTGAGGTGGGAAGGGGAAATTGAATGTGCTTCAACTGCCTGCCTGTCTCTGGTAATTGTTTGGAGCTGGAACAACTTGATTTTAAAACAAAACATATGGGCTGTGAGTGATTGGGAGGGCCTTTGCTAGTGATGTAGCTCCGAAGGTATGTATGAAGTAGGGGCCCTGGCCCAACTACACCCTTGCTGGATAGTGTTTTTCTTAGCTTAAATTGTGATCTTTTTCCAAATTCTTAGCCTTTGTTTGAAAGCCACAGTCAAAGCAAGAGATATTGGAGCAAGACTGTAAAGAAAGTTGTGAATCTTCTTTAAATCTTACTTTCTTTTTCTTTGTAGAAAAATGTTGGTTTCTAAGCTACTTATATGATTCATGAAAGAGAGAAGTTTTTTGTTTCAAAGAACTGAGAACAGAGATGAAAATGTGACTCCTCCACCCCACCCCCACTGATTCTCTCTGTTTTTCCTCCCTCCCAGTCTGACTCCAGCATGGGAATTTTTCTGTTATAACCAAAACTCACTTAAGGCTAGGGTTCCTTTTGCCCTTTATTGCCTTTGTATTTGATGGGGAGGAATCCACCATGTCCTGATCCTGTCTGATATAATTCTAACCTGAATGCTGCATCTTTCTGTCTGCAGGAGGAAAATGGGGATTTAGAGCAGGTTCTTGCCTTAAACCTCTACTCAGAAGAGTAGAAGCTGTGTGTTTCTAAATAAATTGTCCAAACTTTCTAAGCCTCATTTTCCTCTTTCCTAGGAAGGGGTTAACAGTAGTGCCTTGTAGGAGTCTCTTCCAGATCCTTGTCTCAGTCCAAGAAGTCAATATTTGTAATCCCAAAGTTATGTTATTGGAATCCCACCAAGTTAATTCCAAGCTACCACTTTCAGTGCAACCCATGGCAAAAGTAAAGGCACTAAGACATATTTTTAATTATTGAGGAGCCAAAGGGCTCTAAGTCCAGCCACAAAGATGGCTTTCCAGAACAAAGGGAGTGACCTAGGGCTTCACCCAGTTTTATTCAGTGGAGGAGAGGCTTGAGGAGGAATGACTGAGAATTGTGGGAAGTAGGTGACTACTGTGAGCTGAGCTAGGTGGGTGGCTTACATTTACCTCTGCCATATACAGAGAGAATATGCAGAGAAAGCAGTCTGCTTTATGCTATTGAGATAGTATCTCATGTTTTGGGGGGTCTGATGTAGTCTTTCAAGACCCAGAAAGTCATAGCCTCTATCTCAAGGCTTGATCCCAGCTTGGCAGAGTGGAGCATTGGCTCTTCATCCTGTCTTGACTCAGAGAAACATGCATGGCATCTTCAAAGACTTATCACCAGCAGCACCTCAGGTAGACCAGTATACATTGCTTAAGACCAATTGAAAGGATAACAAAAGGGGCCGGGGAGATGGCTCAGTAGAATAAGTGCTTCCCTGGCAAGCACAAGGGCCTGAGTTCAATCCCTGGTTCTACCAAAAAAAATAAAAATAAAAAAAAATAACAGAAGTCCTAGGCAGCTCTGTAAATATCAACATGAGGAAATAGGGTCAGGCTCAGTCAAAATGGAGACAATCGCTCTTCTTTGAAGGAGAGCTGCACAGGTGGTCCTCCACAGTGCCTATTTCAAAGTACAATACTTAATGAACATGAAAGAGACTTGCTGCTGATGGAGGACTAAACTCAATGCTGGGCAGGTAATAAAAGTACATGCAGATGGCAGGGGCTCTGCAGTAGCATATGTGTCTACCTTCTGGCAACAACAGGGATGGCTGACTGCTGTATCCTCTGGCTGATAACTGTGCTGGTGAGGACAGCCATTTGCATGCATGGGCATCAGCCTTGGGGAGTCAGCCGTGTTACCCAGGGTGAGGGTAGTGTGTGCAGCAGAGCTTAACCCTGTGCCTCTTCCCTGCTCCCTGGGCATCTGAGGGTCCTGTGCACTCACTGATCGTGACCACTCTGGCCAACACCTATAAACAAGATTGTGACATGATGAGTTGTTCTGTGTTTGCATTTTAATATTTAGGATTTGAAAGGTAAAATGAAATAGCACACTGACCAGGGCACTAGAGAGACTGACCAGTTTTCGCTGTTGGGATGTTGAAATAAAAAAAAGCCTTCTAGGGCCAGGGAGATAGCTCAGTAGAATAAGTGCTTGTCTGGCAAGTGCTGGGGTCCTGAGGTAATCCCTGGTACCCACCAAAAAAAAAAAGAAAGAAAAGAAAAGAAAAGCCTTCTAAACACTTTTTAAACAACCTCTCCTGTGGAGCAACAGTAGGAAGAACAATGTCTTGAGTTTTTACCACATCAAAGATGTGCTCAAACCTTTCTGTAGAGGGGCTCAGAAAGGACTGCGTAGTGCGTTTTTAAATATCAGGTAATTTTGGAGAGCTTTAAGAAATTCTGCTTCTAAGTACAGCACCGTGCTGCAGAGGGTGCACTGCTGCTCAGCCCCCCCTTCCTTTCTGCTCCTGCTGGTTTCCCAGTCCCACTTGGGTTTTTTAACTTTAGGCTCTAGAGTCAGACTCCCTGTTGTGAGCGGCTAAGACCCCTGCAGGTGCACAGTGCTTAGATTTCCCTGGAACTGTGAAGACTAGCCACTCTTACTCATGTTCTCTGTGCACGTTGGACAGTTTTCCTGACATTTAACTTGAGATGTTATTATATAATAAACAGTGAGTGCTACTGCCTTCACACTGAACCTTCTTGCCAGCCTGCCCACTCTTTCCATGTCAGTGTTTGGAAAGGAAATTAGAGTTTCTATTGACAGTCAAGATGAGGAATCAGATGTATCTTTCCTCAGCACCAAACACTCCCAGAGACCACTGAACTCTTAGTAGGGAGACAGCCCTTACAGGAGTCTTCCAATCTGTGCTACCCCAATTATATGACACTGTTATTTCAAGTATCGTATAAGGGACAAGAAACAAATATGATTTCCTATCAATTCTAAGACACAGCCTAATTCCAGAGATGTTAAAAATGTAAGGAAAAACATGTCTGTATCTTAGAGTGGATGGCTTGCAATGAGAACTAATGGAAAGGAGAAAGTCCCCTGTTCATCATCTCTTCCTCTTTGTCACCTCCCTCCCATCCTGAACTCAGCTGTGCAACAGAATCCTGACCTCTGTATTGGACCAAATGCTTAGATCAGTCCCTTGTATTGCCTGTGTGCACCAAGTAATGCATGAAGTTGTGGGACTGAGTTTAGTCTGGGAAGAGTTATGGAAGCCCTCTGAAACTGATACAGGCAAAAGAAACTCCCAGCCTGCTAGATGTCTGGTATGAGTTTGTGTTCTCTAAAATATGAGTTTGTGTTCTCTAAAATTGAAGAATGAATTTTAGAAACAATGGCAGTTAAGAGTATAATATATTTATTGAGGGAAAGAAAACTTCTGTCCAAGAGAGACACAGAAGGGGACAGTGGGTTGCCCAGGACCCTGCCTCTTCTAGGGACTTTTATAGAGCACATCCACTATGTGAGGTGGGTTCAAGGTGGGAAACATGGGAAATCACAAGGTACACATGAGGTGGGACAAAACTGTGGTCACCCAGTAAGATTAGGAGTATGATTGCTCAGGTAAAATTGATTGAATTGAGATCAAATGGGGAAGCCAAGTCATACAGGAGGAGGGTATGACTATATATTGAACAGGTGTTTTTGCTGTAGGGGGTTGGGTTAATGGCTATTCCTGGTTTTCTCAAGGTGATTGATACCTATTAGAATATCATTCCCTAGTGTTTATCCTTAGGAAGTATGTGAGTACATTTGTTTTATCTTATCTTGAGGTCTGGCCCACAGTTGTAAGGTATCTCCTTTTCTACACTGGCTCATTCATGGTCCTAGCCCAATCTGACTGCCTATAATATTTTAATCTAAATTATTTGTAAAACAATGAAATGACCTAAATTTCTGAAAAACAAAAATCTAGGAATTTGAGCTTGCCCATCGTGTATATCTAAGTGGAGGAGTAGAGGTTTGGCTAAGAAGGGCCAGGTCCTCTGTGACCTGTTCTGTCATAATTGTGCCATGCTGAAGAGAGAGAATTCTGGCTCTAAATTCAGACACTACCTACCCAAAGGCTAGTGAATATGGGGCCTCATTCCTGGGGCACTCACTTCTGTATCTCCTTTTCCTTTAAATGGTAACAGTCTATATTACTGATAACTTATTTTATTTGAGATTCTATCTAGTTTAATAATCATAATTTGAATCACTTCCAAATACCTATAGGTCTCCAGCCCTTCTTACTGGTATAAGTAATTTTAAGCAAATGGATATAATTCTTTTCCTGATAAAGATGGTTACTCAAATTTTAGAGACATCTGTTTCCTAGTCAGGTAAAATGAGAAAAGATTGAAAACTTTATTTGTGTTAGTAAAAACATATTGTTTGCCTTATATTTACACTGTTTTCTTTCTTTTAGTTTTTAGGAATAACATTCCTGGGAATTGGACTGTGGGCATGGAATGAAAAAGTAAGTTGCCTGTCACGAAATTTAGACGATACATGCTATATGTCTGCTTTTTGTCCTTGATCTTTATTGAAAGAGAGCATTCTTAGAAGATAAACAGTACATTCTCAAGGACTCTTGAAGAATGGAACCTAAAATGACCACTGCATCAAAATAATTGCAAAAGTAACAGTGCTCATGATGCAGGGGAACGAAACTGTCAACCTGAACAATACCTGGGATGAGTTCATGTTCTCTAAAACCAAAGAATGAATTTTAGGAACAATGGAAGTTAAGAGCAGAATATATTTATTGGGGGAGAAAATGCTTCTGCCTGAGAGAGGGGCAGAAGGGGACTGGAATGGGTTGCCAAGGACCCTGTCTTTTCTGGGCGTTTAGAGAAAATCCATGAGAGAAAGTGGGCATGGGGGAGGGACAAAACTTTATTCATCCAGTAAGATTACAAGCATAATTGCACAGAGAAAGTTGATTACATCAGGATCCAGTGGGAAAGCTAGGCACATAGCAAGTGGCATGAATACAGAGCAGGGACTTTTCCTTTGGTGGGTTGCATTAGTGACTCACTCTGACTTTCTCCAGGTGATAAGAGACCTGTTTAGAGTATCAATCCCTGATGTTTATCTTTAGGAATATACGCATGTGTTTTATCTTTTGTCTTGAGGTCTGGCCCATGGGGGGCGTGTCTTGTCTCTCCCACAGATGCAAGGTATTTTGTCTTCTGTACTGGCTCCTTCTGAAGGCCTAGCCCTGTCTGACTGCCTATAATATTTCTAACTCAGATGCCTCCAATACAGACACAATAGAAGATGTGTTTAGAACCTTATCAGCCTATATATAGTTTGAGTCGTCCGTAATTGGGACTTCAATTCACAGTAGAAAATGTAAAATGATCCATTAGAAAAGAAATCACGTGAATCACATGAGAGCACCTCTCTCTCAAAAAAAAAAAAAAAAAAAAAAAAAAAAAAATTAAAAAATTTTTTTTTTTTCCCTGGTGTATAAAAAAATACAATTTTATACACTTAAAAAAAAAAAAAAACCTTATCAGCCTAAAACCATGTTCCTATGCAGTATTCCTTACTTAGGCTCCAAAATTTTAGTAGTGTTTATAAATATTGCCAAATCACCTGGAACACCTCCCTGTCTCGCTCTCTTTTTTATAATTGGGAACATTAGAAATGGTATAGTATCTTAGTGTGTGGTGATGTCAACTGTTATCATGTGACATGAAGAAAGATGGATAAAAATTCATGTTTGTGCTGGGGAGATAGCTCAGTAGAATAAGTGCTTGCCTGGCAAGCACAGAGTCCTGAGTTAAATCCCTGGTACTGAAAAAAAAAAAAATCATATTTGAATGTCAGTGAAACTCATCACTAATGCTAAATAATGTAAATAGATGGCTGCTGGTTGTAAGTATTAAGAAATCCTCAAAGTTGATAGCTGCAGTATTGTAAGAGGAAAAACTTGGAAATATGGAGCAGCACGTTCTAAGATATAGCAAAGACGCAGAGTATGTGTGAGGATAACCTCATCCTCACAACTCCCTAAACTTCACATTGAATTTTTTTCCCATACAAGTTTTCCCTCCTGAAGCCACTACTAGAATTCAGTGGTGTAGCTGAATCCCCTCTTTCTTGCTATTTGAGGGAGATACTTGCAATGTTTTCTTTCTCTTAGTGTTTGGCTACAGCAAGGCCCATCTGACTCCCACCTTGTGAAAGTGGAGGGTACTGGGATTACTTAACTAACACTTCTGTAAATTGAGGGTTAGCTTAAGTTTTCCCAGAAAACCATTCTCTTATCTCTTTGGTAGTCACTCTTTGAAGCCAGACCACTGCTTGAAGGCAAAAATTCTTTTGAAGTGAGAAATGTGTTAGGGGCCATTATCAGTAAATAGGGGGAAAAAAAAAACCTAAGAAGTTCCAGCAAACAAAAGACTTTAGATGCCAGTGGGAATTTCCACAGTCCAGTGTTCAGAGAGACCATGTAGAACAAAAGTCAAAGTAAATCCTGAGTTTTCAAAATCTACCATTAGTAAAGATGTAGCTCAATGCCTTGACCATTGGTCCTGGATTTCACCTACAGCACCCCCCACTTCTAAAAATGAACCACTTTCTATTTATTTACATAATACCTTTATAGTATATGAAATGTTTTATAAAAATGAACATGCCCCCTCCAGCAAACAACTGTTTAAGGCAAGGCCATGATTATATATGAAATACAAGACAAATTAAATTCTCAAAACAGAGATAACTTTATCTCCAGGAACTTTTATGTTGCATATTAATCCTCTATTGGATAATGGTTATTTTCTGCCTTATCTTGGTTAAGCTTAGAGACTTGTACTGGTGGAATCTCAGAAATTTCCCTTCTAAAAGCCATCTAGACAACTCCTTCTTATAACTCCTTTAATAAGAATGCATTTGATGGTTAAATAACTCAGCAGCATAAGCAGCTGCGTGGCAAGTGCAAGGTCCTCAGTTCAAGTCCCTGATACTGCCCAAAACAAAACAAAACAAAACAAAATAATGCATTTGAAAAGAATGCTGGAAGACATTAAATGAGCATTATTTATTATTTATTCATGTAATAAACCAACATTTGGTCTTTTTGAAGAGTTTTTTCTGTTTAAGACATATAATTATTTTATATTTTATTGGTTGCTTTAAATGTCTCTTCTCTGATTAAATAACAAACTTCTAAAATTGGCTGTGTCTCACAATTAAGAGTGAAGGATGACAGTGTTAGAGAAGGATGAGATAGTCATCTCTTCTTTTTCAGGGCTTCTATTGTAGCAGCAGATGACAGCGAGTAAAGATAAGCCTCCCAAAAACAGACCAAGTGATTAGGAACAAGGAAGCTTGTATTGTGAATCAGCCTGAGACCTACATCCTAGATCCTAGAATCAGGTCATCTGCTTGAACTTCCTTTTCAGGTTATATACTTTTCAGGTATCCATAGCAACCACATTTCCACACTTATAGGAATTTTGAAAAATTGCCACACAACTGTTACAAAGTTTATATTCTCCACACACTGCTGACCACCTGCCAGTCACAGGACATTGCCATTTAACAGTTACCTTGATTCCTAAGCTGTTCTGTTTTACCCCCACCCCTTTTTAAATGACCTTTTTTTTTTTTTTTTTTAAGTGGGTTTGTGGTTAACTACAGGGGAGAGGGGAGAGGTATTGAGTTCATCTACAGTTTAAGTGAACTTCAGTGATTTTTTTGTTAAAATGGAATTATGGAAAGAAAATGGAGTTTCTCTTGCCCCATCATTCCCCCCTCAAGGACACATTTTGTTTTCTTTTCTGTTATAGACTGGTTATCTTCTTTAAAACCATCATCTGTATTTTGTGCATTGTAAAGTGTTATCTGCTTTTTAATCCACTGAATCAGACATGGGCTGAACATTAAAAGGACCATTATTATTAGGAAAGGCCTAGCTAAACTAGTAATAAGGGAGGTTAACCACGGGTTCCAACTAAACAAATCACTTATATTGGCTTTGTCTTGTCCTCCGAGGCACCATGGCTTTACCCGCTATTATAGGCCATTCATCTCCAGACAAGAGGCCTAAGCTTTGGACAAGCAAACATGAAAAGTCATTTGGTTAATATAAATCTTTCTTAGAGCTACCTTGTAGTGGTCCATGTTAGTTCCCCCTTCTCATTTTTGTAATAGCAGCAGTTGAAATATGACTAGCATTGTCTAGTTTGGTGGGTCTGTAACAGATTAAAAGCAGAAGTAAAAGCAAGTATGTTAATATAATCATTCCATCCCACAAATAGGGGGAAAAATCTTAACTAACAGTCACTCAGATAAAGAACTTCCATCTAGAATATATAAAAAACTTAAAAAAAAAAATTAAGCCCTCAAAATTCAAAGACCTAATCCAAAAATGGGTATCTGAGATAAGTACACACTTCTCAGAGGAAAAAATACAAATGACAAAAAATATTCCACAGTATTGGTCATTTGAGAAATACAAATTGAAACAACCCTGAGATTCCAACTCACCCCAGAAAGATTGGCTGTCATCAAGAAGCCAACCAATAACAAATACTGGGGAGGTTGTGGGAAAACGGAGCCCTTCTCCACTCTTGGTGGGAGTGTGAACTGGTACAACCTCCATGAAAATCAGTGTGGAGACTCCTCAAAAAAACTAGGATTAACAGTCCCATTCAAGAAGAACTGAAAACATCATACCTCAATGATATATGTGCATCCATATTTATAGCAGCTCAATTTGTCATAGCTAAATCTTGGAAGCAACCCAGATGACCATCACCTGAGGAATGGATAAAAAAGATGTGTAGTTTTATACAATAGAACATTACTCAGCTGTAAAGAAAAATAACTTTGAGACTTTTATAGGTAAATGGATGGAACTAGAGGCTATGCTCATAAGTGAAATAAATCAGATTCACAAATGTAAACATTGTATTGTTTCCGTAATGCAAGAACCTGAAAGAGTAAATAAAATCTCAGGGGTACAGTAGATATAGTACAAGGGAAAGAAACAACACAAGGAATAAACAATTGGGATGAGGGAAGGAGAAAAGAGGAAAACAAGAAAGGGGGAAAATATATATCTTTATACACAGGATAGCTAAGATGACTGTTCTACTAATTTCTATGAGTTTTTTGGTAGGTAGCAGTTAATTCTTAATTTTGGCCAATTTTATATGCTTATATTTGTAACCTGAGCAACCACATTGAAGCCGTGTGCAATATAACAATCACTGTTAAATGTGATATACTTATTATTGTGGGTTTTTAAAAAATATGTATTTTAATGTCTTATTTATTATTTTTCTATTCTCTCTCTCTCTCTCTCTCTATATATATATATATATATATATTATATATATTATATATATAATCAGTTCATTGTAGAATGCAAGATGGGTCTGGTGGCAGCAGACTTCACCACAGGTTTAAAGATCTCTTCTCTGTCACTGTACTGGGCCATCCTCCCTTTCCTACCCCTTCTCCCTGGCCCTTTCCTCTCTCCTTTTCTCTCTCTTCCCCTCTTTCTCTTTGTATCTTTCTCTTCCTTTGTTTCAAGTTATTTTTCCTAGTTAGCTCTGTCTAATTGTCTGTAATTCTTGTAACTAATTGAGCTGTCTGTAACTCTTTTTAATCTTTTATTTATTTGGTGTAGGATCTTGCTGTGAAACTCAGACGTGTACTGATCATCCTGTCTCAGCCTCTGAGTGCTGGGATTACAGGCATGCACCACCACACCCAGTTTCAGTGGCCAGCCCAGTGTGTCTGGGGTTCTGGAACTGGCATGGCATGTTCTGGAACTGCTGGGGATCAAACCTGGGTGCTTGCGCTTGCCAGGCAGGCACTTAGACAGCTGAGCCATCTTCCCAGCCTCCTGTCTGTAATATTTTCCCTCTAAATAGCTATTCCTCACTGTAGTTAGGGAAAACTGGGTGTACTATTCCTCTTAACTGCTTCAATCTGAGATGAGTTGATGTAAAGGGAGATTGCAGTCATGGACCCCCTCGAGAACTGAATCTAATGGCCGCAGATAGAAGTACTGTTGTAGTTTACCAGTTATGAACTCCTTCTATGAGGTGGATCTGATGGATTCCAGTAGAAGAAATCTAGCATATTTGTAGTTGGTTTTATCTATAGGGCCACTTGGAGTTTGGCAGTCTTTAGGCAAGAATAAGCCAAATTTTGAAGAAATTAGTATTTAATATGGCATCATTTTATATATCTTGTGGTTATACTTCTCTGCTGGATGTTTAAGACCAAATTAAAGTGAGACTTGTAAAGTAAAATTTAACTTTTGATAACTATCAAGGTCAGTTAAATCTGCTCAGGATTTACCTTGGAACCACATATAGTGCCTTTAAGTACTACTTAAAGTGTCAACCATCTGCATGAGTCACAGCTATTGCTTGACCAAGTTATTTTCTGTTAAAGCTTGGGAGAATTTGTTCTTGGTAACTTTCTTTAGGTACACTATATATCATAGAATCACTTTCCTCTGTGGCCCCATAATCTCCTTGATCAGAAAATTAGGGACTCAACTGAATTAGAGGATTCTCAGCAAAGGTTCTTTTATATCCTGCATCCTCATTGATCTTGGAGGGCTAGGGCCAAAAGATTGGCTATCCTCTTAGTTCACCTTTCTAATTTTTAGTCTCCACACCTCAGTTGTTGAATATTCAGAAGAGAATAACATTACACTGTAGTGGGAGCAATGCACTGAATTATTAAAATTTTATCTGAGTATTAAGTGCTTGAAATATGTTATAGCCAGAAGACTGTTATTCCTTACCAACCATGGATGTTCTAGTACTTAAATCTCTGTAGAATGTTAATAGACAATAGTTACCTAGTTTTACAGAGAAAATTTAACATCAGTAGCCATACGTAGTAGTGCAGCATAACAATCATGATATTTTTGAAACACATTTAAATCTCTATTTTGGACTAGAATAGCCTTTTAGTCAGTCATTCCTACCTAATATATAAGAAGTTGTAACCTCATTTGTTGTACTAACATAGGATGTCATTGAAGAAATTTGTAGCACTATCTGAGCTGTTTAATATCTAAGTATCTCTAAATGTAATGGCATATACATACTTATCACATAAATTTTGGTTAAAAAATTATGGTCTCATGTTGGCTTGACGTGATCCTCTTATTACAAAATATCTGGAGCACAAGAGAAGGGCATATGTCTAAATATCAAAGAAAATATCTATCACTGTAAACCCAGTTTTATATTTTACAATTCTGTACTTTTGGAAGGCAGGGAATATATTTACTACACCATGATATTGGCTATAACAAATTGTCATTATTTTGTTCCTTAGTTTAGTTATGTACCAAGAGCATCTTTTAATCACAAAACCTAAATTTTTAGTTTTGTCAGACTTAACCTTTTGACAATAACCATGGTAAACTTATCACAATAATATATTTCGACCAATATGTATTGGGGTATTTCCCATAAGGGTGTGGAGACTGTTGTGGCTACTTATCAATGAACAAAAACTGATTAATGTTATTCCAAGCAGCTGCTGTTTATTCATCAATTGGAGTCCTATTTCTCCCCACCTTAGGGATTTTGCTTAATTATCTTTTTTTTTATTTTTTTTCAAACTTTTATTGATAAACAGATAGCAATGAGACAGTTTCAAATCAAATCGGAAGTACAGTTTCAACAAATA
>NW_004524701.1:7575793-7578910 GCF_000260255.1 Octodon degus | reverse complement strand
GGGAGAGGGTCCGGCCCACGCTGCGCCTGGGCTGGGAGTCTTAATTATCTTATAAACCTTGAAAATATAGTTTCAATAAACACATTAAATGTGAACAATTGATGTACTTTGAAGTTATAATACATAACAATATATATTGTATTTATCCAAACAATTTCAGTACCATTTTGACTAGCTGGTAGTCATATTTCACCAGATATGCTTGGTGAAAGCATATCTTTAAGTGACATTTATCTATAAACCAAAGTAAATTATAGCGAAATGCTTTAAAATTCCAAAAATACAAAAAGATGAAAAAATTGTTGAGTTCAATAGTTGTTTACAGATTGGATAGAGAGACAAAAACACACAATATAATTTGCTTATAAAATCAGAGTGCACCCAAATATATTTTGGCCAAATTAAATTATAATTTTAACAGTGGTTTTGGGATTTCTCTCATAGCTGAAGATCCCATTGTGACAACAACTATCTGTTACAAAGTATGTCCTATTAACTTTAGTATTACTGGGCGCATATTAGTTGCCAGACCTAGGGAATTTATTTTTGCCCAGACCTTTCTAAAACACTAAGTACTCTCTGGTTTGCAAGTAGGGCCACCAGCTGGATAACTACTGACAAGTCCACTCCAGTGTCTGTCAGAAATCTAACAGGCTTTCTCCCTATATTGGCAGTTAACATGGGTTCCCTATGGCTGAGAGTCAGAGACTCATGACCTCATCAGTCTGGACCTTCCTGTGATTCCATTACAGACACTGCCTTCCTTTCCCTCTCTTGCAGCTTTGGACATTCTTCCTTGAAATGTCCTTTCTCCTTGCATTAGGCACACTGGTCTGGATCCAGGAGAACACAACAGCCTCCTTCCTGTTTGCTTTTCTCTCCCCTTTCCCTTGATCCCTATTGGCCCTCCTTCTAAAGGCTGTCAGCATTACTTTTATCTTTTTCCATCTATATTTCCTTTCTGCATCATTACAATAGTTTTTGGGCAGTTTCTATCACCTGAGACAAATTCGTTCCCACAAACCTTTCTAACTTCTCTGGCTTGCAGCATGTATCTGGGGCTACTGAATAGCATATGCCATATTAGTAGTGTGAGCATTCTTGAGTGTCTCTGAAGAGAACAGAGTTAATGTAATCTGTTGGCAGTCACCCCAAGTGGAGTGATGAGTTTTATTTTTTTATTATTTATTTATCTATTTGTTTAGTACAGGGTCTCACTACACAGATCGGACTTGTGATCCTTCCTGTTTCTTAGCCTCCCAAGCACTGTGATTGTAAGTGCACACCACCACACCCAATCTCATTTGCTGGCTCATAGCACCCCACGGGCGGGGCCAGCACCACCCCTGCTTCTGCCTAAGCAGGCACTTTAATCCACTGAGCTATCTGGCCAGCCCCAGGGTGATGAGTTTTAAACATCAAATCAAGGAAAGTAATTAAAGCTCTGAAAAGAGGATCTTGTGTCCTCCAGTTATATAAATTACTGATGGTAAAAAGGACATAAACCAAGGTACATTGAGGGTTTCCATCTGGTCCCATCATAGCTGCCTGCTGCAGGGGCATGCCAAGGACCAGATTGGAGGAAGAGACTTTATCTTTCGACTTAGGCATAAGCTCAGGGGAGGGCTTCCTGTGGCAGTGGGAGGGACAAAAAGCTACAGATTCAGAGCCTCATTGCCCTTTCCCTTTGTTGTGCTGTAGGGGGAAGGTCACATATTTAGGGGGGTGAGCGCAAGCTCCACAAGAGGAGTAGGATAGGACAGTGGTGGTGCCTTGCCAGAGGCAAGATCATCCTCCTCAGGAGTTGAGGGCAAAACAGGATTTCTGCTCTTAAGGCTTATTCTGCATTACTAAAACTTAGTGTAGAAACCCACAAACACACTTCCTAAGCCACTGAGGAGTTGCCCAAACCACCAATAGCCAGGAATCTATAGGGGAACTGATCCAAATGCTCCACTTTCCCAGTAACAACCTCCCATACCTTGCTGTCTTCTTGAGGATTAGGTGTTTCCTCCATTGACAGCCCTACCCTGAAAGAAGGCCATTCTAGTTGACAAAAGGTATGATGCTTTCAATTTAAATTTATCAGAGTTCTTGATCATGGATTCTAGCATAGGTCAGCTTGCTGCTGGCTGTGCCCATAGCGTTAGGCTAGAACATTCTCCCTTTCAGCCCCTACCACAAGCAAGATACAAAGGCTGACAAAATTGGGAACACTAGCTGTGGTTGTTGAGATCCATAGCAGTCAAGCCAGGTCTGGACCCCTCTAAGATTTTAGTGGGTGATGTAGAGGGTTAGGGAAGGCAAGAGCAGGACTGCCAGGAACCCACTGATCCAGATGACAATTTCAGGTGTAATCTGAAAGTGCCACTGTGTTTGGGAAACACAAAACAGACAAACAGGCCCAGGCCCTATTAATTGTCTCTAAACATCAGTTTAAAATATTTTTAGCACCTGGACCAACCAAATCCAAAACAGACTAAGAAGACTAACTCTGACCAAATTCTCAGTTTCACTGAGACCAAAGGGCTGCCACATCTGTGAGCTTGGGCCTATCACGTTGTCAGACTGAAAGAAAAAGAATTTACAAACAAATCAAAAGCAAATAAGAACTCCAATTTTAAATCTTACCTAGTCAGAGAGCAGAGCTTCATTCATTGTCCCTCCCTGCAGCCACATGTGTGCTGCCTCACAGTCACTCTCTGGTGGCTAGGTGAGGTCACGGGGGAGGGGGGGCTGCCACCTGAGGAGCAGCTGACAAGGCTCAGAGGAGCAGGACGCCTCACAGGAGGGTCTAGGAGTGGGGGCTAATCCTACTCAGTCCTCCATGTGTAGCAGCAGATAACAGTAAGAGACCAATTACATAGGAGCAAATCAGCTTTTATTGTGAGACAGCCCAAGACCTACTTCCTAGACCCTTGAATCAGATCATCTGACTGAACTTCCCTTTCAGGTTATATACTTTTCAAGTATTCATAGCAACCATATTTCCACATTCACAGGAATTTTTAAAATTGCCACACAACTGTTACAAAGTTTATATTCTCCACACACTGCCGACCACCTGCCAGTCACAGGACATTGCTGTTTAATGTTTACCCTACTTCCTAAGCTGTT
>NW_004524701.1:7534177-7574475 GCF_000260255.1 Octodon degus | reverse complement strand
TCCCAGGTATCAGTATATATAGTTAGTCAGGGTGAGAATCTTTCCAATTAACTCCTAGATTAAAGAATCTTCTGAATATTCTCAGGATCATTGCCCTTTTCTTTTTAATGACCTAATTTTTGGGTTTATAGTTAACTACAAGGGAGGGGATGAGAGGTAATGAGTTCAACTACAGTTTAAGTGAAATTCAGTGATTTTTGTTAAAATGGAATTATAGAAAGAAAATGGAGTCTCCCTTGCCCATCAATTATCAGTAAGTAAAAAGTTTTGCTTGAGAGCCACTGAGCTGGGCAAGGTCATTCAAGTTACAGTGTGGCAGTAGGAGAGGGCCAAGTGGAGGTGGTAGAAGGTAAGGGGTGTTCAGCCCAGTGGCAGATCAGCATGGGGAATGCTGGCCACACCCTGGTCTTGGCATGGGAGGTGCAACATGGCATGGTCCCTGTTGGTGGGGCTTGCATTCTGTTGAACACTGGGGAGGCAGTAACTTCAAGAATATGCATCCAGATCTGGATGCGTGCTAGCAGTAAACACAAGTGTAGTTTAGGGACTACTTATAGAATGGTGGGAGACGATGTGGCTTTGAGGTATAGTTGGCAACAGCCTGAGTATTGGCATTGGAGCAAAATTTGAACAGGGTAATGAAGTAAGAGTCCAGGAGAGAAATAGCCAAGGTCTTGGTGATCCCACGATTGGCCATAAGGCCAGTAGGGTTCCATGGGAGAGAACATAGACAGAAGTAGGAGACAATGCAGGGGAGGCAACAGAATAGGCTTGGAAGACTGCGTTAGAAGTTTGGATATATTCTAGGAAGAATAATAGGTATTTCAGTAATGAGTGTTGTGATCTAACTTTAAGAGTTTTTTAGTTCCTATATAGAAAAAGATAGTTTTAGAGCTGGGTATAGACTGAATGACCATGCCCCACCTAACTGACTAAGTGATCAGTTGATCACTTTAATAACTAATCACTGTAATAATTGCTGAGGCCCTAGACCCTGATATGATGTTTGGAGGGGAGGCTATGGGATGATTTTGAAGGTAGAGTGCTTACAAACAGGATTGCTCTCCACCAGAAGGGACTGGAGCTGAATGACCCCTGTCCACCAAGAGAGGACATAACCAGGAAGAAGCCCTCTCTAGATACTGAATCTGTTGGCTTTTTGTTTTGTTTTGTTTAAAAGTTTTATATTGTCGTACAAACTGTCTTCACATACAGGTGCATAAGGGGAAACTCCTTTTTCCCAAATCTGGCTTCTTCAACTTAGATTTCCTCACCTCCAGAACTGTAATAAATAATTATTATTTAAGCCCTCCAGTCAGTATTGGTTTAGCAGCCTGAACTAAGATAAGGCTAAACACACCTGGGTTCAGTGTTTGGCTACTTCATTCCCCACTTCATCTCTGTGGCTTTGGACAGCTGTATTTACTTCTCTGAGATGCCTTTTCCCTCTCTGTAATGGAGACAACTGATCTTACCTAATAGGGTCATTGTGAAGATTAATGAGATACCAGCCTAGTACCTGCTATGAGGTCTCATTGTAAAATATGCTTTAAAGAAGTAAGAGAATGGTTTTTCTAAGCCAAATATGAACAGTGTTGGCCCAGAAACATGGATTAAAGCTACCCTGAATGGTATGTTCCATTCCAAAAGAGATTATATGAATCTTTACATTCATAGAAAATAAAGAAAAAAATCAGGAATCCATGTATGTATCATACACATGGGTAGGAACATTAGGTGGAGGAAGATGGGCTGTCACAGAGTGGCAAAATCTTCCCTGTAGGTTTCACGTGTTACAACATCTTAGCTTGTGGCTTAGTAGAACTAAAGATCTGCTGTCATAGTGATACATCCTAAAGGTTGTATCTGGTAGTTCCTAGAATGTTAAGTCAGATACTAAGTTGAAACTAAAAGGATATTAAAAAGCAATATAGATGGCCGAAGATAATTTTGTTCTGCATCTGCAGTATTACTTTTCTCCAAAGTCACGGCATTATGTTCTCATAGCCTAGGTCCAGGTGGCTGCAGGTTCATCATGTAGATGTGGTTTCTGCACAACCTCACTGCACCCTGGAGATGTTGCTGCCTCCCCCAGAAGTATGAATGTGACACCTTCACTCCCACTGTAAGACTGGACCTGAAGGTGCTTTCGAAAGGTATCTCAAGTTTTAGGAGAGTTTCAGGCCCTGACTTGTGGACAGGGAATTGGCTTTGTTTCAGGGACTTTTAAGGAGGAAATGATATGCATTGACTACTTTAATAAATGCAGAGGCTGTCTTTAAGTCTTTTGCGCTAACTTTTTCACAGAGCAGGCTTCTGATGAGATGGCAGAATGATGTTTTTGTTTTTGAGATAGTTGTTCATGCTGGGCTTGAACTCATTGTGTGGAGCAGTTTGGCTTTAAAATCACAGTGATCCCCCTAGCTGGGCCTCCTGAGTGCTAGGATGAAAAGCATGCACCACCATGACCTGCCAGAATAATGTTTTGGGGTAAACCCCAGCCAGCTAAAGGATAATGTACACCTATAAACGAATAAAGCCAGACTATGAATCACTGAATCTCCCAGACCAAGATCAACTTTTGCTTTAAAGGAGTCCTGAAGCATTATATCTTCCAGCAGGGTCACAGCTGAAAGAATCAGATTTCCACTGCAAGGATCAAGTTTCCTTCATGCATGGAGCTTAAGCATATTTATGTGGAATATAGAAGCCTTGGAGGGAGAAATGATTATCCCCTCATACTTTTGTGAGTCAGAATTTTAAACATCAGGCTAACATTTCATTTGACTATAAGAAATAATTATAAATTATTTTATCTAAACTCCAAATTTACTGTAAAGATGCAAAACATGGGGGGCATGCTAGCTTTCGTATAGTTTTTCAGTGGTGGTGGGATCTGCTCTTTGGAAGAAGTTTTAACAGTCATGTTGCATGAACCACCTCTGTAACATCTTTGACAGCTTCTGATCATGACAAAGTCATTCATCCAGATAACATATATTGAGCACGTAGCATTTGGAAGGGCTTGTGCTGGTTCTAGGAATATGGAGTAGCATCATTTAAATCCTTGAAGAATGGACCTCATGCTAGGAAAGGTATGTATATATATGTAACAGCACACTGGAATAAATGCTACTTAGAAGTGAAAATATACTTAATAGTCTCCACAACAAAGTACTCATCATTTGTGTCTCTTTGAGTTGTTCTTACTGTTCATGTCCCACTACATTTCACAGAGTGATTTTGTATCTACCTTGCTGAATCCCACAGAATAAGTCCTCCCACAGCTCACTCCTGAGGACTGTCAGGTAGCAGCCATGTTCTCTGGTTGGTCTAGAGGCCCTTTGCCATCACAGTCATGTTCCTCTAACCAGTTTGTTCCCTGCGCCCCCGAGAAGGTACTTTTGGGGCCACAGAGAGTATGGCTGAGTTGTGTCCCATCTCCTCTTGTCTGGCATTCATGCACTTTGAGACTCACAGCTTGTTGCAGAATGACCTGGTTTCCCCTGTCCACCCTTTCTGACTGTCTTCAGAGTCCTTCAAGGTTGCCATTGGCACAGTGACTTGACAGCATCCCTGGTTCAGAGCTTACATCTGTCATCTCCCTGGCTCCCACCCCATTCAGTGTGACTTCAGCTGCACATCCTGATCAGACCTTTCTTTCATTTCTCCCTTGTCCCTGCCATCTGGGGATGTTCTGATGCTGGGGTTTGCGTTAGACCAGCTGCTCTGTTTGAATAAGCCTCCAACTGTGGAGACCCTGTTTAATTGTAAGCAACTGATATGCCAAGCAGACCTAGGACTGAGCCCAGTGACATGTTGCCTGAATTCCTTTGGGGCTGACACCTATTTGCTCATGTGTGCCTTTTGGTGTCATCTGTGGAGCAGTGTCTGATCCATGTACATCACATTTTGCATCCTGTCTTTATAACTAAACTGTATCCTTCACTTCTGTGATTCATCAGCTCAGGGTCTCAGTTGAACTCACACTTGCTTATTGAACCCATGCTGGGTCTAGAGCATGTTGTGCTCTCACCAGGTCCTCAGGAGCTTTTCTCAGCAGAGCTAGGACTGTGTTGTGCATCTCCCACTTGGGGAAGCTTTCCTTATTTGGCTGCAAGACGTCACACACTCCTGGTTCTCTACCTCAGATAGTGCCTTCTCAGCTTGGTAAGGTCCACTGGACCTCTTAAGTTTTAGGGTCCCTAGGCTCCATCCTGAGATTACTTTTCTGCTCCATTCATGCTCTGAGAAATCTCCTCTGAGCCTGGGGCACACACACTGCCTGTCACTCACAACTGTCAAACTGAGATCTCTGATATCCCAGATTCATGTAGTCTGCCCATCAGTCCACTTACATGAGAAAGGGGCTTCTGAAACATGACACTTCTGTGTCCAGCACTGTTGACCCTCAGACTTGCTCCTCTTGTTATGTAAGTGTCAGCACTTTCTCTGTATCTTTGACCCCCTTCTTTCCACATTTAGTCTGTCAGCAAATACTGTCTGGTGGCCTACAAGTCTTGTGAAAAGAATCTGATTTCTTCTCACTACCTCCCTGCCTGAGTACAGAGCCTTCCAGTTAATGTTTTCTACCTCTGCTCTTGCATCCCAACCTTTAACTCCAGGTCTGTCTTCATGCAGCAGCTGGAGTGACTAAAATGTAAGGCAGCTCCTTCTCACTGCACACCCTCTGGGAGAGTTGGTCACCTCACTGAAGCCATGTTCCTACCTGTTGCCCTGTGACTTAGCTCCCAGTGGTGCCTTTGCTCCCTGTGCACCAGTCCGCACCTAGGGGCCTGTCAGTGTTCTACCTCTGGTGTGCCGTACTGCTCCAGGGCCTTAGCACCTGCTTCTCTCCTGTCCAGAGACACCACTGTGCTTCCCTTCCAAGTCTCTGCTCAATGCCACCCTTGTCATGTTTGAGGTATCCACCCTTCACCACCTCTACCCTTTCTTCTCTGTTCCTTATGGTTTTTCCTCTTGGTAGGACTTGCCACTTGTGGCCCCCAAAATGAATCTGTCTCTCCCTGCTAAGAAGTGAGGGAAGGAATCTTTGTTTCCTGGTGCTGGTACTGCTCAGTATCTAGGACAGTGAACAGCACACGATGTTCCAGAAATAGTATCTGTGAAAGAATCAATGAGCAAATGAACAATCATAGTATTCTTGTACACTCTGCCTGCTTTGTGGCATCTGTCACCAAATTGCCACCATTGGTAGTGGCCTCTGATTGCTACTGAGCTCACTATACTGACATGTGTTACAGCAGAAAAAGAGGTAAAAGTACAAATGGTTTCTGATGTCTGATGTGAGGGGCACCATGTTGAAATAACCAGTCCATATATGCTGGGGACCAGAAAAGACCCATTTTTTAAAGAACCATTTCTTTCTTTCTTTTTCTTTTTTTGGCAGAACCGGGGATTGAACTCAGGCCCTTGCGCTTGCCAGGGAAGCTTTTATTCCACTGAGCCATCTCCCTGGCCCCAAGAGCCATTTATTTCTGTCATAGTCTTCTTCCATGGCACAGCTAAGGTGCCTTTCCTTTTCCTACTCAGCCAACTGCAGTACTTAAAGGCTTGGTTCTTAGCTGGGGCAGGAGGAAAAGTAGTGCAGCACCAGCAGGTTCCGGGGAGTGGCAGTTAGGGAGAAGGAGAGTTCTACTTCTGAATAGAAAAGAATGACCTTCCCAGACTTCTAGCCTTAGTATTAGGTGACCATTGGTTCCTCAACCCTAACACAGCAGCTTCAGGTGGAGGGTAGCCTGACCCAGCCTCTCAATCCTGGAAACTTCTTGCTGTCTCCGTCCCAGCAGACAGTATCATCTACAGTGAAAGCCTGGAGGAAGTTTTTATGTAAGTGAATGAAAAATATGTAAAATGCTTCAGGAAGGTGAGGGTGTAGTAGCTCTCGTCAAAGGATTTCCATATTCTCTATCCCTGGGGTTAATCTGAAGGCTGGCATTCTGTTTCAGAGGTGGGGAAACTGAGGCCTACAGATGTTAGGCTGGAAATGCAGCCTTTGTCTTTTCTTGTGTTCCTGCATGGGGTTCTGTGAGCCCTTTCTTGCCTGAAACAGGGCCCCTGCAGGAGTCCCACAGTGTGGGGAGTCTAGTGCTCAGCAGTGTGGCTCAGCAGTGCTACTTTTTGTTTTGTTTGTTTGTTTGTTTGTTGTCTTTTTGAGACAGGATCTCACTATGTAGTTCAGGCTGGCCTTGAGTTCACTTTGTAGTACAAGTTGGTCTTGAACTCAAAGCAATCCTCCTGCCTCAGCCTCATAAGTATGGGCTTACAGGCATGCGCCACCACACCTGGCAGCACTACTTTTGCTCAGGCTTGTAGCAGCTCTACCTGGGTCACCACTGCCCTGCTGCTGCTTTCCTGACACCTCTTGCTGCCCCTCAGGCTTTCTGGCTTCTTCCAGATAGGCTCTGGACTTGAACTCACTCCATACCCTATGTTGTCCTCAAAGTCTTGCCTTATCTCTGAGTGCTGGGACCCTTGACTGCACTAGCATCCCAGCTTCATTCAAGCTTCCAGTGTAGAAGCACCAGGCTACCCTCTCCTCCACAGGTTGCTAGCCCCTGCTTTTCCTGCCTTAGATCCATAGATGCTGTAAGCCAGGCACTGCCACTTTGTTTCAAACTTGCTGATGAAGCACTCCCCTCCCAGCCCCATGACACTGCTGTGAGGACCTCTGCCCACCTGGTCAGCCCTGTGCCCCTCTCAGGCCAGGCCTCATGTGTCCTGCATCTTCACTCCAACTGCCACAGCAGCATGGTGCTTTGCTCCTCACAGGAGACCCTGCCAGCACTTCCTTAGTGAAGAAAGGGAGTCCTCTGCAGGCCCAGAACAGGCTTGCTGTTGTGAGGGCTGATAGCTGTACACCTTAGTTCAGGGAAGCAGATCAGACACGTCTTTCCTGCTGTGGCACAATACCCACAGATACACAACCTTGGCCAGAGGGATCTGTTTCCGACATTTCTCCAGTCTGGCAGTCCAGATCAGGTGGCAGTGGATCAGGGCTGGGCAGCATACTCTGCCTAGTATGTGAGTGGACAGCTTTTTCTGTATCCTTGCACAGCCAGATGAGAGAGGTGAGTTCTGGGCTCTCACTGTCTTCGTAAGGACACCTTGCTCTTCATAAGAGTCCCTTCCTCACAGCCTCCTCAGACTGTGTCACATGCTAAAGGTTTCAACTCACTACTATCTCCTTGTGGGTGAGGATTACGGCATTAGAGCTGGCTGGAGAATAGAGCTTTTGTTTCTGTTTCAGTGTAGATTTTTATTGAGCCGGGGATCATCCTAGGTATGCCTTACATCTTAGGAATGTGTACATGAAAACATTGGGCATGTGGCTAGGACCATGGAATTTCTGCAGGTTGGCACAGTGGCCTGTGACAACGTCCTGCTTAAGAGCAGGCTGAGTATGTGCCAGAGTCACTGACTTGGAGCAAAACCAGCTGTTGGGGTCTGGTGCCTGTATCCTCCCCAGAAGCTGCTTGTTGGTATGCAGGCCTCACAGTTAATTGCTTTACCTCTTCCCCCCCTCAGAGACAGGTCACAGCCAATTGTTTATCTGCAAGAAAGGATTACTTGCCTCTCATCTATGGCCTTTCCTGACAGGATAGCCTGGGAAGAAACCAGGGACCTTTGTGGACTCCCCTCTCTTTGCCAAGCCATGAGCCAAGCTGCTCTTCTGGGCTTGTTCATGTCAGATGCATTTCCTTCTCATCTTGTCCTCTCTCTGGCTCTGCAGTATTTAGAGGGTGGCTTGCTGGCCTTGTCATATGCTTTCTGTGAGGCACTTTGATGAGTTTCTGTGGTAGCCACTTTCTCTGTGGCCTTTTAGTTCCCACTTGGTCTTCCTGTGGACATTGGAACTGCATTTCCCAGTGCTCCAGGACCAGCTGTCTCTGAGTAGCTTCATTTTCTTTGAAATGTCCTAATTGTCACCCCTCTTTCTCTAGGGAAATAGTTGTCAGTCTACCCCTGTGGGGTGGGGTGATCAGACCCAGTCCCATGAGTGTTAAAGGGCTCTGTCTGGCCTGGACCTGTAGACACATTTCACGGGTCTATCCCAGCCTGTTTCTCATCTGAGAAGAATGGACTTGCATATGCAGAAGCAGAGGAGCTCCTGCCTTGGGATGTGTGAAAGGCTATTTTTGTGTTTCTTTTCTGTGTGGATGGACAGAGAGGAAACCAAGCTCTCCAGGTGCACAGCTGCTCTGTGCTGGTGGTGAGGAGAAAAAAAAAAAAAAACCCAAAACCCACAGATACCAGAAGTGCACTGGTTTGGAACCCTCTGGGGCTTTGTTTACCTTTTTGTCTCTGTGCAGGCATACTACTGCTTCAAGAATAAGTTGCTACAAAGTACACACTCTATTGGTGCAGAACTATGGGGAGAAGATGCTGAGTTTCCAGAGAGCAGAACCAGTGAAGTGCTGGTAGAGAGGTGGAGGTGGAAGTGGAAAAGAAGTTCAGCGGTCTCCAGTCTTTCTCTCTCCTGAGACACACTGTGTTCCTCAAGCTGCCACACGCTGCAGGAATAGGGTGTGGCTCTCTAGCTGGGCTGGGCTGGTGTTCCAGAGCAGCGACTCCTGCACCTGTGTGCCTGGCTGCTCACTGCATCAGAGGTGCCCGTGAGCTCTGCCTCAACCATGTGCTACCTAACTTCTCCACCATCTCTGTAGCACCATCCTAGTGCTCTTGGCTTCCAACCACCCCTGCCTTTTGGCTGCTTCTGGCTTTTGCTTACTCATGAATTTCTCATTCTACTTTTCTTCTGTGAGTCTTAGATTATTTCCAAGTCCCCACAAAAGATGGTTAGGAGGTCTGGGAGATGGCTCAGTAGAATAAGTGCTTTCCTTAGTAGAATAAGCTCAAGGGCCTGAGTTCAATCCCCAGTTCCACCAAAACAAACAAACCAAAAAAGATGGTTAGGACACCCTAGTACTGTCTTCCTTATTAGATGTGACTGTCAGCACACTCACAGCTTTCCTTCAGAGGGGCTCAGAGAAGGATGTGCTAAGAACAAAACATATTCTTCTTTAACACAGCTGGCTTAAACTCTCCTCTCAAGGGCTTTGATAGCATCCATGTCTTTCTCTTATTCTCATGTAATAGTGATGATAAGATGATGACAGACTTTTATTGAACTCAATATAATGTTTACATTTACTTAGATTATTTTCATCTCCATAAAACTTTATGACACAAGATGTCACTTTGCAGATCAAGGCTTAGGTAAGGTAATGGTCAAGATCGCAGGCAGACAGGAAGCCAACACTAGAGAGGAGAGCAAGTGCTGGAAAGGATGGAGCAAGGGGAATACTCCAGACGTTCAGGAATGCCAATCAGAACAGCAGTTACAGAGAACATAGTGGCAGTTGCTTTAAAAATGTAAGATACAGGGCCGGCCAAATAGCTCAGTGGATTAAAGTGCCTGCAAGCAGGCGCAGGGGCCGGGGGTTTGATCCATGGGCCTGCCCTGCCAGCCCTGCCCCCGGGGCGTGCTGAGAAGGTGATTGAGACTGGGCTTCATAGGGCATGCCTGTAATCCCAGCTCTTGGGAACTGTAAACAGGCAGATCACTACAAGTCCGATCTAGTAGTGAGACCCTTAACACCCTGTAGACCCTTCCCTAAAATACACAAAAAGATACAACTTCCACATGGTGTAGCCATCCCACTGTTTAGTATATATCTGAAGGAAAAGAAATCAGTGTATCAAAGAGACATCTGCACTATTCACAGTAGCCAAGAAATGGAGACAATCAAAGTGTCTAGCTGATGAATGGGCAGAGAAAATGTGTTCCATACACACAATGGAATATTAATCCAGTCACAAAAATGAATGAAATTCTGTCATTTGTGATAACATGGGTTGAACTGGAGATCATTGTATTAAGTGGAAGAAGTCAGGTGCAGCAACACAAGTATTGGGGGGCCTCACTTGCAAGCGTCATATTAGAAAAGTTAACCTAATAGAAGTTGAGAACCACATTGTAGTTACCAAAGGCCAGGTGTAGAAGAAGGAAAAATGGGATGGGAAAAGGTTAATCAGTGGATGCTAAGTTACAGTCTGGTGGGATGAAGAGTCCTGGTGTTCTGTTGCACAGCAAGATAGTCTTATCTGTAAGAAAGCCTATAGAAAGGATTACTTTGAATGTTTTTGTCCTAAAGAAATGTCAGATAGATATGTTTGCCTAGGTTTAAAAAGTTCACAATGTTTCTATGTCTCAAAACATCATATTGTACTCCATAAAAGTATGTATAATTTTATACTTTTTTGTATTAGTTTAAAAATAAAATTTAAAAAATAGGGGTCACTACTGTACTGTCCTGTCTGCCTCACATGTGGCCTGGACTACCCTACTTGCTACATGTTGAATCCTGTGGAAAACTGCAAGTGAGCCAGACAGGCGTACTGTGTGGGATGGTTTGTGTGGACTTGGGAAGGTGCTTTCTGCCCACTTTGGAGCAGACTTAACTACGTGGCTGGGGAACCAGTCTCCTTCCACCGTGAGGGGCACATCTGGATACGTTTTTGTTTGCTGACTCTCTAACTCTATTATAATGATACTGCTTCAGACTCTGAGAAATACTTTCTAGTACCTCATAGATAATGAAAATCTATGTTCAATGGAGCATTATTTCTTTAAGTTACAAATTGGTACACCAAGAACTAGTTATCCAAAAGCTGATTGAGGAATGTCCAGTCTGTGAATATGTTCATGTGTTCCTTTCAAACTGACTGCTATTCATTTGCCTTTAGAGCAGTGCTTTATGTTATGGGCAATTTGTTTCTTCTCCGGTTCCCTGCTGCAGCAGCTGTGGGCTAAGAGGCAGGAGAGAGGACCCAGGGTCCGAGGACTGATGGTGCGAGGACATCCAGTGGGTATGCAGGATGTTTGTGAATATGTTCTTATATTATCTGTTATAAACACAGTCTTAATGTATTTTTAAAATATATGTTTAGGAATTCTTCTTGATTTCTGAATTTGGACTCTTGAATATATTTTTCTTATGTTACTTATTCCCTTGTTTCTGCTACTCCTGTTCAAACCCCAAAACAAATTATTAAAAGAAATACGTTGGCTAATGGCTCTGCCTTTTATTGTCTATCCTCATTCTGCTGAACAACCTGCCTAGACCAGTACCCTTGGCATCTTTAGCCCCCAAAACTTTGCCTCTTACAGGATTCAGATTAAGAAAAAATAAGCACTTGTGGTGGTGCCCCCAGGGCAGGGTACTGTGTGTACCGTTCTAATGTCAGCAGCAGCTTTGGGTAGGAAAAGACAGACTAAGCAGCATTTTGTGGTCTTTTTCAAATAAGTTGCAGTTCTAAATGTTGGCATTTAGATTCATAGCTGAGAGTTGAGTCTGGAAGTATGCTGTGTGTTGTTATAACACAGGCAAATCACCCAGATGTTCCACATCAGAATCACTCATCATTGGTAGGGAATTAACTGAAGATAATTTATACTAGATTAATTGCTGTGTTGAGTCAGGTAGAGTGACCTTTGTGAAGCCAGCACTGGCCTCTGCCATACACCCATATTTACAGCATGGCTTAGGCTGGGCCACCTGGTACTTTTGATGCTGTTGTGCACTGAGAATGGGGTGCCCTCCCTCTACAGTGGCCCAGAGATGTCTCCTAAAGACTCTAGGGTGAGGAGCAAAACTCTATGACAGGCCATGGCACCTGGGCCAAGACAGGGTGCTGTTGGGATCTCCCCTCAACTGCCAGGCTTTGTTTCTCCCCCAGCCCTGGCATTCTTGCTGCAGACTGACTTTTTTGTGGTCTCTGCAGTTGGTGTTTTACAGCCTCAGCCACTGGAGCGAGTTGTCAGCTTCACATTCAGGCTTCGTGCAGTGAAAGAGGAGGAAGCCTCAGAAGGAGACTGTGGCAGTGGCCCAGCAGGAGTATTACCTGCCTGAGGAGTTGCCTCCTCCTGAGCATGTTTTAAATAGCTCGCAGATTTAACTAATCATAGATATTTTTTCTTCCAGGTTCTTGACAGCTACAAGCTTTAATTACAGTTATTCTTCAACAAACTTGTGCTAGACTTCTTCCTCATTTGTCAGATGGAGCTAAAGAGAAAGTGTAGCAAGAGACTCCATCTGAAGACTCTGGAAGGCTGACCGGTGTTACTGTCATGTTGTAACCCAGTTATCATTGCCAGGGTTCCATTTGGTTTTATACTTCCTGCTCTTAGAAATAGTAAAGTAGTGATACATAGATGAGTCTGTCTTTTCCCCTTCTCCATCTAGATGGTAAGCCTAATCCCAAGGGGAAAGAACTTTCATACTTTTGTGTCTCAAGATTTGAATTTGTGACTGAGTGCTGAGCTTCATTCCTAACACCCTACCCACATCCCCACATCCCACTTTTATTTTGAGACAGGGTTTCACTAAGTTGCCCAGGCTGGGATTAAATGTGTCATCCTGTCTCACCCTCTCAAGAAATTTGTAACTGGGATTACAGGTGTGTATTGGCCTACTTAGCAATAATGTATGTATTCTTTAAAAATGCTAAGTCATTAGACCCTTAAAAATGGGGCACACATTTTTTTTCTTAAAATATATGTTTTCTCACCATAAAATAGATAACTATATGAGGTAATAACCGTTCATTAGCTATGTTTAGACATTCCCATTCCACAATGTATATAACTTCAAAACATATTGTGCAGGGTAAGTGCATATAATTTTAACTATCAATTTAAAAAAAATAACAAACCAAAAAATATATTCTTTCTACCTAGATCCCCCCTCCACCCAAAAACAGAAAGATTTGAACTAGTTTATGGTTGGTCACAAACTAATGTCAGTGTACCGTTCTAATGTCACAACCATAAACTGATTATATAATGGATCCATTAAAAATAAAGTTCTTGGTGGTCTTTCCCATGCTTTCCAGAATATTACCTTTCCTTGAGTTCTTCATAGTATTTGTCTCCACTACTGACATTTGCCTGAATTTACAAATACAAGTAGAATCTGCAGTCCAGGGAGGGCCCCAAATGATTGTCATTTCCATGGAAACCATTGAAGGCCTCTCAAAACTGCCCTTGCAGGCTAGGAAGAGTACCTATTAAAATGAGTTTGAGAAGCCAAATTCTCACCTACTCAGTGAAACTCTGAAAGGACAAATGATCTAGAAATCAAGTGATAGGACCATAATTTTTGCCTTTTGGAGATCAGTTTTGTCTTGAGATTTCAGACACAAAGATGTATGTTTGCTTATTTGCAGAACTACCTAGACAGTTGTTCTTGTAGTCACCCAAGCTAAGCCCTTCGTACAACCATGGGTCCTAGAAGCTGGAAACAATAACCTGCCCCTTGCTCAGACCTAAGTATGAGTCAGAAATAGACTATCAGAAATGGGTGAAATTATAGCATAGTCATCACTTGTAAGGTGCCTGAAGATCATTAAGTCCCAGCTTCCCAGCCTCTTTGGGAATCCTGTGAGGAACACAGCAAGGAGGGTGCAGGTCAGCTAGCCATGAGAGGAAGCCCAGGTCTCCATTGCAGCCTCTCTAGTTGCTGGTGGTGTTAGAAATGGAACTCATCCTTCTCTGGGGCTTCCACCTTAGCTACCTCCTCTTTCTGGTGCTAAGTAAATGAGGTCTGCAGCTTCTCCCATAATTAAGTTAGTTTTTACATTTTAGGACTATTTTGTACCCCTAAGCCGTTTCTTCAGTAGCTGAACAGATCTAAAACTTTTTAACTTTGGTGAGAGGAAAGATTGGTTTTGTTCTATGCCACCATACCCAGTCTTGGTGGCTGGCTCAGTCCCAGGGCAGGGCCCAGCACAGTATGTTGTACTAGGGATCCAACCTGGGTCCTTGCTCTTGCATAGGCAGGCACTTAGCTCACCGAGCTATCTGCATAGACCCAACATTCCTAGTTCTGAAGCCCAGAATTGGACCAAGTCACTGGTCTGTGCAGTCCCATGCAGATGTGGCTTCCATCAATGCTGTCACTGGACAGGGGTGAGCACTCTCTTGTCCCCCTTGCTTTGACAACCTGTTAGTCCTTAGACCCTGAGCCTTTGGAGCCCTGTCTCCCTCATATGTGTTCTGTTATCAATATGCTATTGTTGTTCTTAAGTTGATGAGACCCTAAAAAGCAAATGGAAAACCTAACAAAATACTACAATGTTTCTACAACATTAAAATGGATTGAAGCTTGAAATTTAAGCTCAGCATCAGCTGGAAGCACTGCAGAGCAAGTCTAGGACCCTGGCTTGGCAGAAAGGGTGACTACAGTGGACATTCTCTATTGGTTCCAGAACAGCCCATCTGTGACCTTCAGCTCCTCTCTGGTCTGTTATGAGTTTCTTTTCTTTTTTTTAAAGAACAGAATATATTTTTTGGGGGAAGGAAAGCTCTTGTCCAAGAGCTCTTGAGTGGGTTGTGCCCAGGAAGCTGTCTCTTCCAGGGACTTTTACAGTGTAAAATTATGCAGTGAAGTGGGTCTAAGGTGGTGGAGAACATGGGAACCTGCTTAGGTGGGCATGAGGTGGGACAAAACTATGGTCAACCAATTAGATTACAAGCACCATTGCTCAGGTAAAATTTATTAAATCCAGTACCAAATAGGGAAGCAACTCGGAGCAAGTGGGCTGAAAGCAGGACAAGGTCTCTTCCTGATGAAGGTTGGGTTAGTGACTCATTTGGGCACTTTCAAGGTGATTGATACCTATTTAGAATATCAATCCCTGATGTCCGTCCTTAGGAAAGTATGTGGCTGTGTTTGTTTACTCTTTTGAGGTCTGTTCTAAAGCAGGAATGTCTGTCTCTTCTAAATTTGCAAAGTCACCTTCCACCTTAGCTCCCTCCTCTTTCTGGTGCCAAGTAAATGAGGTCTCCAGCTTCTCCCATAATTAAGTCAGTTTTTACATTTTAAGACTATTTTGTACTCCTAAGCCCTTTCTTCAGTAGCTGAACAGGTCTAAACCTTGTCTTCTCTATTGTCTCCTTGAGGGCCCGGCCCTGTCTGACTGCCTATAATACTTATATATAATTTAGCTGCCTACAATGTTCCCCTCTCTCAAGAAGTAACCCAAACTGCCATAAGGGAACCATGGGCGATGACTGCTTTGGCTTCTTCAGGCTGAAAGGGGTCATAGTTGTGAACTGGCAGTCATAGATACTCTGCAGAGGTTCTATCTAAAGGCCCTCAATAGACACCAGGCATTTTTATCTTGGGTGGATGCAGTAGCTTTAAATCTGGAGGAGACAAGGCCAAAGAAATGATTAAACATGCATGGGCCAAATAATAACATCAACAGGATAATTATGAATACAGCAAAAATGATTTTCATCAAGGAGACAGTAATGACTTTCCATAATGATGATAAAGATAAGGTCCAGAGGACCTCAGCATCTCACATACCATTGATTTGATATCTTTTGAACAGCTGTTGAGACATTAGCAGAAGGATCTGGAAGATAATAACCTTTTTTAAATTTGTAATTATAAAGACTAGTCAGAACTTTTTGTAGGTGCATTAGCAGAGATCTCTTAAATGTGGGGTTTAATCCCTTTTTTATCTTCCATGGCCTTTGGGTATTATCTCAAATAAACTGGCCAACTCATTACTAGGGGCACATGAATTACAGGACCTATGGAAAACACTGAGACGTCTGCATGAGCATCTATTAAAAGTTTAACAGGCTTTCTCCTCATATTGGCAGTTAACATGGGTTCCCTCAGGTTTGTTTCAGCCTCAAAACAGACCCTATGTCTGATTCTCTGGGCTCTAAGAAGAGCTCAGCAATGAGGTTCATCTGTTGATGAGGTTCACCTGTTACTGCTGTCAAAAGCCAGGCCAGAATAAGAGGGACTACCTTAAGAGGCATGCCCTGACTGACAAGGCAGCCACTAGAAGTGAGACTGCACTCTGAGGCTCAGGCCCTAGAGCTCAGACTCAGCTTCACAGGTGGTCCATTAGGATTAAAGGGCCCAGGGCTGCCTCCTTCCTCTGGCCACACTGTTATCTCTGTCAGTGTCCCCATGGAGGAGCACGAAGTAATCATGACTAAAGGAAAACCCAGCCTATTGCTGTCTGTCTTTCTCCAACCCTGACCTTCCTTCCAGTCATCTACCTCAATAGAAACAGTTTAGTAGATATCTTGCTTATGCCTAATAGCTTAGCTCTCATCCTGAAGAGATTTTATCCTGTCTAACCACTGCAATAGGTTGCTTACTAATCAAAATGATGCTGAGACTAATTTTTTACAAATGTAATACTTGAGGTATTTCACTAGTTAAAACAGATCCCCAAGGACAGGTAAAATCCTGTCTGCATAAAAAAAGTTATAATGACACTGGCCACACAGTGTCCAATAGCTTTGGGCCTATAGATAGAGGCCTTGTATTTGTGAAATAAAACTGAGTTTCATTTTCCTCAAATATAAAACCAGATCAATAGCTCCTAGTCTTCCAAATTGTTGGGAGTGCTTTTAAAAAAAATATACTAAGACTTTACAATAAGCTACACAATGATGCTTCGGAGGTATTTTGTTATGGGAGTTCAAAACAAATTTAATCAGAAAATAAAATTATTGTTAACGCTGCATATTTAAGCCTTAGTTTCAAAATAATAGAGGCTAGTCTCTACGAATGAATAGTAAATGTATACATTACATTTTGGAAGGGAAAATACCCATTTTCTGACAGGTTCTGGGGTATTTCATGTCGTTTCACACTGAAGGGAGAAAGGATTTTAGGAAGAAATGGCATTGTTTATGGAGAAATAAAGCTACTGTGGGTTTCTTTGGTAGTTGGGATGGGGCAATAGAAAGATTGATTTGGGGTTTTTTTGTTTTGTTTTATTTTGTTTAATTGGCAGAACCAGGGATTGAACTCAAGCCCTTATGCTTGCCAGGGAAGCGCTTACTCCACTGAGCCATCTCCCTGGTCCCTGTTTTGTTTCTTTTTGTTTCTTGTTTTTAGTTGTTAGGAAATAATCCTGAGAATTGAAGGTAGAATATCCATCATCACAAATCACGTAGGTGGATTTTGGAGATCTTCATCTTTCTGGGATCTGCTCTGAAGCTCAGGGGACCCTGATGTGTGGGTCTCTCCTTAAAGAACTTGGGGATGCTTTGAACTGGGAAGCTGCTTACATCTGTATGCCTGGAGAACAAGGGTTCACCCTCAAAGGAAGAGGGTGATGGGGTGTTTTTCCTATATTGGATTTTTAGTCAATATCATTTATATTTGAGGACATAGAAGTAAAAGTAACATCCATGTTTTCTCCATTCAAGGGCTGATGGGGTCATTTTATTACTTTGTATAATTTTGCCAAAGATATATTTGGATCTTGGAAAAAAATCAGTGATTACATTTCCTTCTTTTTCTTCCTTCCTTCCTTCATTCATTCCTTCCTTCCTTCATTGTGCTCTTTTTCTCTTTTTTCTTTCCTTCCCTGTTTTCTCTTTTCCTTTCATTTCTCCTTCCCTTACCTGCCCTGCCCTTGTTTCCTTTTTTCTTCTTAGTGTCTCCACCTGATAAACAGATGACCTCTGAAGGTTTTTTCCCTGTGGGAGAAGGCAAAAACCAAACACAGCAGCCCACACTGTGGGCACATGGCTCTCATGCCCTGGTGTCTTGTGTGTTCTTTTCTGTTCCAGGGAGTTCTGTCCAACATCTCTTCGATTACCGACCTTGGCGGCTTTGACCCAGTGTGGCTCTTCCTTGTGGTAGGAGGTGTGATGTTCATCTTGGGGTTTGCAGGGTGCATTGGAGCTCTGCGGGAGAACACCTTCCTCCTTAAGTTTGTAAGTATCACTCTGTGCTCTGATTAGAGTCCAGGCATTTATATCAAGAGGTGTGATAGCAAGCTGTACCCAAAGCTAGAAACAAAGTATGGCCCTGACCCTGTTTGCCTTGTAGGAGGCATTCCACCCTTGACATACCTCCTTCATAATAGCAGCTCATGCCTTTCATGGAAGCTTGGTACAGCTATCTTCTCTTCCTCTTCATGATTTTGTCCTTTTTTAAAAAAATGTATTTGGTATAGGGTCTCACCAAAAAAATGTATTTGGTATAGGTATAGATAGTAGGACTCATAGTAATCCTCCTGTTTTAAGCCTCCCCAGTGCTGGGATTACAGATGCATGTGCCACCATGCTCGGACTCAGTCACTGGCTCAGCTTGCCTGAGGGCAGGGCTAGTGCAGAATGTGGACCAGGGATTGTACCCCCTGATCCCTGCACTTGCCTAAGCAGGTGCTTAGTCCACTGAGCTATCTCACTAGCCCTATTCCTCCCTCTTTTACACACATAAGAAATATAAGGATGTGCAAGTATTGGTCTGGAGAACCCATGCATAAGCACAGTGACTCACACTTGTTTAGTTTAAACCTATAAGCAATAAATTTTAGTTAATAAAAAGAACAGTAAAAGTGAATCTTGCCAGGTTGGTGGCACATGCCTTCAATCCCAGCACTCAGGAGATTGTGACAAGAGGATCGATGTGAGTTGGAGGCCAGCCTGGGCTACATAAGTTGAGTTCAGCACAACCTTGAACTACACAGTGAGACCCTATCTCAATTAAAAAAAAAAAAATCTCTGTTGTACTTGACCAATACATTCTTCATATGACTGACATAATATTTAGATCTTTTAAAGATTTTTTGTTTGCTGTGGGTAATACTGTTAACAGGAATACAGTGATGCCTCAGTTCATGAACCCAGTTCTTTCTACAGTTCTAGTCATGAACTGAGCTGGACAATTTTCCCCAATGAACCTAGCAGTTGAATTTGATTTTGATTCTTGTTCAACTCAGTTTGTGACCAGAATCATGTAAAGAATAAAGTTCATGAACCTAAGTAGTACTTGCATTTCTACAGGAGGGATTTTACAAGGGGCACGGGTACATGAGTATTAAAAGTAAAAGTGGAGAATAAAAACTAAGAGCCTTTCTTTTGGAGATCCCTTCCAAGAACACACAGGATGTGCTAAATTAGTTGAATTAGTAACTACATTTAAGAGCTGGTGGTGTGGAACTTGGCACTGTGGTCCTGTGTGTGAAGCGTCCATGTCCCTCTTCAAGAACAGAAAGGATCAAAAGTACCTGTCTTCCAGTGATGAGCGGAAGGTATCTAAGAATTTCCAGAGAACAGTGGTTCTGTAACTTTGCCTTTTACTAGAAACGGTGTCAACCTTTGCTGACACAATACAGCAAGGACAGTGATGGCAAACCTGTGATATGTGTGTTGTTTTTCTTTCAAGACAAAAGTTGTTAATATATTAATTGTTTTTCTAAACTTTTCAGGTATAGTAACAGTGCTGGCACTTTGCAATAAATAGGTGGGTTTTGGGTAACAGTTTGGATATTTGTCTCTAGACGGTTTGCCATCATGGATCTAGGATCATTTGCTTTTAAAACCAGAATATATTTTAGAACAAGTCCAAAAAGCCATTTAGCATATGATTCTCCTCCCCCATCAGCCTCTGACATCTTTCCTTGAGAATCCCTAAGAAGGTCTATGGCCATACCACCCTGAACACGCCCGATCTTGTCTGATCTCGGAAGTTAAGCAGAGTCGGGCCTGATTAGTACTTGGATTGGAGAATCCCTAAGAATATAACACTCGCTGTGCCTGCCTTGGTAACTCCATTTTGAATTTGGCCACCTCTGGCCACAAAGATCAAGGGGGCTCTTATTCTGAAAGTTCTCATGGTGCATGCTAGTGGGGAAATGTAGGGTACTTGTGCTTGTGTCTTAGGTACAACTTAATGAGCAGCAGTTCTTATTCTGTATATATGAGGCTGTGCTGGGAGTGAGTGCTTTTCCAGGACTCTCTGGCTTATCTGCCAAATAGTTCTTTTACTTACACACATGCCATCTTCCATCTGGTTAGCAACTTGTGGAACCAGGAGCACTTTGTCCTGACCAGGCAGCCTGCAGCCCACCAGTTTCATGGCATAAGCCTTCTCTAAATGTTCAGTAGCCTGTTTGGGCCCTTAGTTACCTGTAGGTATAGCTTCTGTGCCCCTAAAATGTGGGATTCCCTTTATTGTGAGTCACTTGAATGTAATTTTATTTATAATAGCAGTCCCTTTATAAAACCCACCTTTAGGGCTGGGGAGATGGCTCAGTAGAATAAGTACTTCCCTGGCAAGCACAAGGGTCTGAGTTCAATCCCTGGTTCCACCAAAAATAAAAAAAAAATTAAATCCACTTTTAGAAATGAACTATGTTATTTCTTGGCTTTTTTTTTTAAAGTCTTTGAGAATATTTTAAATAGCCTCTTTCTATAAAAAACTGGACTAGAATGTTTTGTGGGCTGTGAGGAAATGAGTGAATGTCACCATGCCTCTAGACAACCTCTCAGAGGTCTGATACCACCAGTCTGGAGAGTTGCAGAGAGAAAATCCAGGAGTTCAGACCCTGAAACAGAAGCACAGCTCACTGGTAGAGGCCTACAAGTCAGTTTCTGTACCTTTGAAAATGAAGGAGTTTACTCACAGGTCCTCAGGTGTGCAAGTTCCCGCCAAATATTTGATATGGATTGAATCTCATGTCAGTGTTTGATATGTGTATTGTGTACATGAGAAAACTTACAGGGGAACTGGAAAATGAACTTAGTGACCTTTGTGGAGGTGAGGACAAATAGCCCCTTAACATTGCACAGCTCCTGCCTTGCTTGCTTGTAAGTACACAGATGCACACTAGCTGGGATTCTGTCCTTCTGTAGTGTAGTTGCTGGCTTATTTGAGATGGGCCTCAGGAAAGGACAGATAGGATTGTTTCATACTAGGAATGTAATTTTATTTATAATAGCAGTCCCAAAAGTGGTGTGCTATGTTTTCTGGTGTTTTTTCTCAATTAAGTAAAGTTTAATTTGAAATTGTCAGTAGCACTGAATGCCAGTTGAAGTGTTTAAATCTCATTTCCAGTGAGCTCACTGAGGACAGATAATAAGGAGCTTGAAAGAGCTGAGCTAGGAGGTCTGGAATTTAAACAATGAATTTGGGGCCCCAGACTTTGCAAGACACTGATCTCTGCCTGCCTTCCTCCTGAGAAGGGCAGTGAGTGGTCTAGACAAGCGTTGGGGCCATGGGGATGAGGGTACAGCACCCTCCAGTGCAGTCAGGCAGGACTGCCTCTCATGTGGGCAGGTTCTTCCTCAGTGCAGAGTCCCTGCCTCCTCAGTGCTTGCTGCTCTGGGGTCTCTGGCCAGTACTGGGACCCTGTATACCCTACTCTCTTCACCAGAAGCATGTGCCTGCCTGTCCCCTGGGCCTGTACAGCCCATATCTCATAACCTAGTTCATCATGAAGTTGGGGAAGGGTCCAGGTGTGGGAGTTGGGAGGAGCCGTGAGCAGGCATAAAGTGACTAAGATGGTGCTGTGCAGGCATCAAGGTGGAAGTGAAATTTCCCCAGAGCTGTGAACCATTACCACAGTGTTTCTGGGCGCTGGCCTTAAAGTTGATTTTAGCCAGGTGTCTCCCTTTGGCTTAATGTTGATGTTATCTAAAATGTTTCCTGATCTTGGTGCTCTAAAGAGGAAGTAAATGCAGCTGGCAGCCCAGGAACACCTTTAACCTGACTTCACTTTGCTTCACTGATTGGAAATTATGCTGTGTCACTATCACACTCACCCACCCTGCACTTCCTCCTCATATTCTCCTCCATCCAGGATAAGCAAGTCTGTTATTTTACACTGCATAGCAGGTTCAAGGGAAAATTAAAATGGTGTTTAATCCATAAAAGGGATATATTGCACACAGAACCAACGCAACAATAACAAATGACAGACAGTTGTAAAATACTGGGGTAATCTATCTTTCAAGTTAGAGAAGGCTTACTAAAATAGGGACAGGGCATTGTTGAAGTGTCTGGCAGTGTATTAATCCCAAGAAATTCATTAGGCATGATGTGGGTCTAATGAGAAATTCCTGTTATTCATGTTTCCTTATGAGCTTTGTTGGTTAATTATCAAAGAAAGCACTGGAAACTCTAGAATGTGATTATGAAGTGATTTTTAAAATCCTTTCTTGGAATGCAATACTTTATTAACAAATCTTGAGGAACTGAAGATTATCTGCTTTGGAGATGTGTGACAGTCAAAAGTAATTGCAGACCTTTTCAGAGGGAAATCATTTATGTATGATTAAAACAGCCCTTATAACTGCTCTCTATATATGTGTCTTTTGTCTTAGTTTTCTGTGTTCCTGGGAATTATTTTCTTCCTGGAGCTCACTGCTGGGGTTTTGGCATTTGTTTTCAAAGACTGGATCAAAGACCAGCTGTATTTCTTTATAAACAACAACATCAGAGCATACAGGGATGACATTGATTTGCAAAACCTCATAGACTTCACCCAGGAATATGTAAGTGAAAATTTGGTTTATTTTCAAGTTGCCAATCTTTTCAAAAGGGTGATTTCTATAATATTATTCTGGCTCTGCATCTCTGTGAGCTGGAAACTCCTTTTCTGCATGGCTTTTTATTTATTTTTTTTTCACTCACTTTTTGACTTACAGGATTTGTATCCTAAATGGAAATGTTCTGTTTTTACTTGTTCCACTTTCTGTTCAGTTAGAGCAATAAAAAGGACAACTCTTGAGCAAAAAGGTTATAGTCTCATTGCCCGTTCCTATCTACCTTTGAAGATAGCTGTTTTGCAGTAGGTATAAAGTTTTATTTGGTTATTAAGTATGATAAAAATCTTTTTTGTTCTTTACCTCCTTTTTTTGTAACCTTCATACTTTACAGATCATACTGGTATGCTTAGTAGAATTCTTGTCTAACAAGTTCCTAAAAGATGCCCACTCAATATTATAGCAAATATAGTTGACAGCAAAAGTGTAGAAGCACCCAGACCCCTTCCCCTGCTCAGACATCAGAAGTGGGCTGTGTGACAGCTCCTGCAGTGCAGAGGGAGCAGCAGAGCCCATTTCTCTCCCAATCAAAATGATCAAATTGAGGGCCAGAGATAAAAGGTCTGAATGACCATTGGCCACAGAACCTCGTAGTGAAATGGCAATAACAGCTCCTGTCTAATCTGTGGGCAGTCACGGTGTGCTCATGGTGTGTGTGTGGCTTTCTCTTAAGCCTGAGGTGTGTGGATTGGACACTACTCCAGATGCACGGGCTGCCTTGGGCAAAAGGAGGACTCCCTTCCTCATTCACCCCAGCCCAGAGCTGTGCTTGTTGATTGTGTTTGGTGACAGTGGCAGATGCCCAGGGTGAGCTGTGCCTCAGGTAGTTGTGAGACCAGCTGTCTTAGAAGGACACACCTTGCCAGGGTCTCCTGCGCTGGTCTGCATGACAGATCTTAAGGTGTCTAGTCGCACCATCAACCCCAGGGGACTAGATGAGTCTTGAGGACATGCATCCATATACCCTCCTGAAACATTGCGGGCTCTGTTCCAGAACACTGTTGTTCCACGTGATTCTATTTGTCTAATATGGAGTTTAATGCATTCAAGTAGTGACTAGTCCTGAAAGGCTTATGATAGTCAAGGCTTGGTATTTATTCAACTCAAGAGAACTGAAGATGGTTAAGCTGAGGGGAATGAGAAAGGACTTTATGGAATAACCCTTGAATTGGGCCCCACTATAACTCATTGAATTGAACAGCTTAATTTACTTTTTGAAGTTAAAATGTAAACATGTTTTTGTTTTTAAAATTCAAAACACAGTGTACTGAAAAGTAAACCAAAGGCCAAGGATATATTTTATTCCCTGTCTTTTGTTTGTTTTTGTGATACTAGGAGTTGGACCCAGGGCCTTATTCATGCTAGTCAAGTGCTCTAGTACTAAGCTACAACCTAACCTGGATGTCTGAGATCTTGATTTTGGTTGTATTTTCATAATATGTGTATGTCAGAACTTAGCAAATTACACACTCTTAAAATGTTCAGGGTACTCATGGTCAGTTATACCTCAATAAAATGAGGTTTTAAAAAATATTCAAGTATGGAGAAAAAACTCTAGCCCCACCATTACCTTAACTGCCTTTTTCAGACAGTACCACTGTTGCCAGTATCTTCTATATTCTTCTAGAATGAACCCAAGCCAAACAGATCTTAACTTATCGCTGACTGAATGTTCTTCCCTCTCCCCCTTGTAACATGGGACCATCATTTGTTTAAGTCACTTGCTAATGAATCTTTATGAACCTTCAGCCTCACTTTGGAAGCTTTTCACAGGGGCTGTTCAGGTTCAGTGTGGATTAAAATTGATTCTGAAGCAGAAGAGAATGTTGGAGCTGGTGGGCTGGAGCTGTTCGGGGGCGTGAGGGGTGAGCCTAGACCCAGGCCACTCTAAGTGGAGATGTTCTAATTTTCTCCTGTTTGCTCTAGTGGCAGTGCTGTGGGGCTTTTGGAGCTGATGATTGGAACCTAAATATTTACTTCAATTGCACAGATTCCAATGCAAGTCGAGAGCGATGTGGCGTGCCGTTCTCGTGCTGCACTAAAGACCCAGCGGTAAGCACAGGGCACATCCCCATGCTTGTGTGTGGAGGACAGAGGGTTTCCCATGAAACCACTGCTTCCCTGCTTGTTCCTAATTGTAGCTCCCCCAGCCTGTACAGTGTGCACATCTACTTGGAGGAGCAGTAATCACAGGTGTTGATGTAGCAGAACATTCTGGTTCCTAATCTAAGCCTTCTGTGCACTGGCTCCTCATTTAAGTTCAGGGATTGGCCAAGTAGCCATCACATTATCCCACCCTATTCAGGAAGAAGCCAAGATACAGGGTATGGCATGTGAAAAATTTGCCTGTAAAGCACATGCCTGTAGTAGGGTTAGAGTGAGTGTCAGCCTAGCATGCTGCTTTGCCTCTTCTCATCCCTTTCTGAGAAAGTCGGGCTCATGTGAGAGTGCAGAGGAATGCATAGTTCGGGAATTATAACCCTTTTCTTCCAGGTAAGTTCCATGGAAATAGAAGAACAGGAGGGGCGTTTATTGTAGGGTTGGGCTGGAGTCCTGCTTAGCCGGAGGACTGCTGCTTGAGTGTCATACTTACTACAGCAATTGCTATTTATGTTTTTGTTCTTAGAAAAAGGTCAGATCCCTTTGCAACAGCTGTGATCATAGATGGCTTAGACCATGTACCAGGATAATACAACCCTATCTTGCAAGTGAGAAGTCAGATGTGCAGGGCATGGGTGAGGGGTGCTGCTGCCCTCGCCCCAGGAGCTCTTTAGCTTCCCTGCTTCCCTTGGTCCCCAGGGTCCTTCCTCAAGCCTTCCGTCAACCCTAGGAAGCAGAGCTGAGTGAGCGTGGGCAAGGGCCATGGTGTTGGGGGCAGGAGACTTTCCTGCAGGCTGCAGGGCTGAGGAGGCTGAGAGTAATGAGGATCCACTCCTTCCCATTGGCTTCTTTCTTGAGGGAAGCCATCTGGCCCCTCATGCCCACCTCTGGGTCTGAGGTACCCACCAGGTGCCCTGTCACTGCCAGCAGATGCTGCGCATTGCCTCCTGTCTACCCAGCAGCTCGCCAGAGGAGTGTAGAGAGCTCAGGAGGCTCAGACCTCTCCCTTTACCACAGACACTCCTGGGAGAGCTGCTGCTCAGCCCTGAGAACAGATAAAACCCACTTTATCCCTCCAGGGTAGATGAACGTAACTGTAACAGCCCAACCTGTGCTTCCAGCCAGAGCTGAGAGGCGTCAGGGGGCCCATGGGAATCTGTGATCAGAGCAGGCTGTATTTTCAGTCATTAATGTATCCTCATTTAAAAACAACTTAAAGAGGGCTGGCCAGATAGCTCAGTGGATTACAGCACCTACTTAGCCAGGCACATGGACCGAGGTTCAATTCCTGGCATGCCGTGCTGGCCCTGCCAGGAGGCTCACTGAGATTGTGACTGAGACTGGACATGGTGTTGCGTACCTGTAATCCCAGCACTTGGAAAGCTGAAAACAGGAAGATCACTACATGTCCATTTTACGTAGTGAGACCTTGTAGACCCTGTGCTAAATATATATAAAAAAAAATTAAATACAGAAATTTATAGATTAAAAAGTATGAGTAAATAGAGTATAGATTAAAAAGTATGAGTAAATAGAGTATAGATTAAAAGGTATGCTTGGCAAGCACAAGCTCCTAGGTTTGATCCCCAGTGTTATTAAAGACAAAAGGAAAGTAGAGGGTCCACTAAAAGAGAGTAAAGGAAGGTAGTTACTGCCTTCGAAGTTTGGATTTTATTGCATCCGCATTTCCTTAAACCCCATAAGTTTCTTGAGGTTGCAACACTTGGAATCTTCAGCTTCCTTTTTTTCTTAAAAGAACTTGCCATTGTTTTTGCTTTTCCCTGAGCCTCATTTGTCTCATTTGTAAAATAAGAGTTATTTAAATACCAGCTTGTGCAGTTTGTTTCAAAAATAAGCTTATATAGTTCATAGTTTCTGTTAGATGAGAAACCCAAATAAAGGCTAGTGATAAGAGGTAAGGGAGAGGCATTCCTCCTGTGGAAAGGGTCTGAAGGAAGGAATGAAGACGCGTCATGTACATGTTCCAGCTCCCCATGAGGAATACTCTGGAGTCATTCTATGTCAGAAACATGTATTAATAATAAGAAGTAAAATGTAGAAAGAGTGATGTGGATAACAGTATAAAGTTTTCAGCACAGAGCTAGGGCCTGTGACCTGATGCCCCGCATATTGATGACACCGAAAGGGGTTGGGCGCACTCCCAGCTGGGTGTCCTGTTTCCGAGGATGAGTCTCACTGTCTCCTTTGTGTCTTCCCCAGGAAGATGTCATCAACACTCAGTGTGGCTATGACGCCAGGCAGAAACCAGTAAGTGGACTCTTAGCACACAGGGTGTGGGCAGGCGCTCTACGTACCGCAGGCTGTATCTGTGACCTCTGCTGTCCTCTTCCCTTCGAAGGAAGTTGACCAGCAGATCGTAATCTACACAAAAGGCTGTGTGCCCCAGTTTGAGAAGTGGCTACAGGACAATTTAACTATCGTGGCTGGCATCTTCATAGGCATTGCACTGCTGCAGGTAAGAGGGGCTCACGGAGGGTGAGCTCAGGGAGCCGGGCCCAGGGAGCCCTCACGGGACAGAAGCTTCCTGACTCACCCACTTGTCCCTGCTTTGAGACACGTCAGAGGGCTGGGCTGGGGAACAGATGGAAGTATTTGGTTTGCTCTTTATTAAAGATCTGATTAGATCCTGAAATACTTGAGGAAACTTTTCCTATTCAAGATGAAGAACTGATTGAGTCGCTGGTAGCCTGCTGCTGTTCTTTCGTTTCTGTGGGCTCCCAGACACTGCATGGTGCTCACTGTGGCAGCCCTCGGTGGCCAACATAGAGCCCAGAAGGGCCTGAGGCTTTGGGAATGTCCAAGGCACTGTGCCCTGGAGTAGCTTACTGCAGTGCCAGTAATGGTGGGGCATCAGCATGTCCTGGGTGACCCCGCAGGCTGGGCTTTCCATGTTGTTGATCATCTGACACTCTCTATGGAAGACTGCAAATGAGTAGAGGAGACCTAAATAAATGGAAAGGTATTCTGTGTTCACAGGGGCACCCCTCAAACAATTGCAATTGCCTATTTATCAGTAATGGACAAGCTACCCCAGATGTCATAGGGAAATGCAGGAGCCCCAGAATTGTCAAAACAAACTTGTAAAAGAAGAACAAAGTTGGAGAATTCCTGCTTCCCAGTTTACAGCTTACTGCAAGGTTACCACAGTTAGGATACTGTGCATTTCAGTAAGCTCTACCACTGTGGACCAAAGTCCAGAAGTGGCCCCCCACCTGCGGTCACTTGGTTTCTGAAAAGGAAAGGAAAGCATTCATGGGGTAAAATAATCTCTTCAACAAATAAGGCGGAAATATAGAATGTTTACCTACAGAATGACTTAACTGAGACCCTTACCTTATACCTATTTATTAACATAAAATAAATCAAAGGCATACATGTAGGCAGGCGTGATGGGAATGCCTGCACTCTCAGTTGTTTGAGTGAGTCACTTCATTGTGCAAGTTGGAGGACATTGTGGGCAGCATGGTGAGACCCTATCTTTAAAGACCTAAGTAGCTGACCGTATAGCTCAGCAGACTAAAGCGCCTGCATAGTAGACAGAACACAGTGGCCAGGGTTCGATCCCAGGGCCCGCTGTGCCAGACCTGCCCCTGGGGTACGCTGAGACAGCAACTGAGACTGGGTGTAGTGGCTCAAGCCTATAATCCCAGTGCTTGGGAGGCTGAAAACAGGAAGATCACTACGAGTCCAATCAGTGTAGTGAGACACTCTAGACCCTATAGACCCTGTCCTAAATATATGTTTAAAAAAACCTTAGTATAAGACTTAGAGCTATGAAATCCTACAAGAAAATGTAGGCAGCATAGGCATAAATTATTACTCTCTGGAGTTGGGCAGTGTTTCCTTAGATATGAAAGCAAAAGCACAAGCAACCAAAGAAAATGCAGGTAAATAAGATTTCATCAAAAGTAAAACTTTAAAAAAAAAACTTTTGTGTACTATAAATGATACTTTTCTCAAGAAAGTGAAAAGACAACCCATAAAATTATCTACAACCCAAAAATAAAAGGTAAATCCAATCTAAAAATGGATAGAAGGATCTCAGTACACACTTCCCTCGGGAAAATCAAACTGGCTAATATGCATGAGATGCAGGCATCATCCGTAATTTAAAATGCAAGTCAAGGCTACAGTCCCCTGCCATTCCATCCCAACTAAGATGGTTATAAGGAAGATAACAATAGAAGCTGGTGAGGATGTTGACAAATTGGTATTCTCACATGGTACCAGAGGAAATAAAAATGATGTGAAACTGAGTTTGGCATTTCCTCAGAAAATTAAACAGAAATCCAAGACCCAGCAATTCTCCTAGGGATGTGCCTGAAAAGATGGAAAAGATTTATTCACAAAGAACAACTTGTACACAGATGTTAGCAGCATTGTTAATAATAGCAAAAAATTGAAACGATACAAATATGCATTAACTGATGAATAGATAAAATGTAGGGAATACATAAAATGGAGTATTATTCAGCCATCAAAAAGGACCCAGCCAGCCATCTTGTTTTTTGGGAGTCAGGATGATTTTCTGTTTTCAGCAGTGTATAGAGAGAATGTAAGTCATCTCCCACATGATTCACTGAAAGCCAGGTCCTCCCCTTGCACCTGTGTTTCTTTTCAGCCACCCTCACCACCTCATGTGATGGGGACTTGGCGGCTACCTTGGAGCCCGCACACCCTGAGCTCAGTGTTCCCTGTGTCTGTCTGCATCAACTCTGCTTGGTCCTGAGGGTGTGTGCAGCTTTGCAGAGCTTGGCCCAGCACTGCTGCCTGCTCCCAGGATGAGGAGGAGCTGGGCAGTTCAGACTTGGCCTGTGGCGCACAGAAGCCAGAGCACAGCGGTGAGCACCGCTGGATGCAGGGGTGCAGGTCCCACTTGGAAAGAAGCACGGATCTGTCACCACAGGCCAGCCACTGGTAAAAAGTCATCAGTGTGTGACTTCAGCAAGATTCACTGCCACAGTGACACCCACAGTGAGGAGCACACTGCAGGGGCCAGGGGCCAGGGAACCAGGGAACCTGGGCTTCACGCAGAGTCAGGGCACCCTGTGGGCAGCAGTGAAGACATTGTGCCTGAGCCATCTGCCCTGGCTGCCGGGATTTTCCTGGTCACCCTGGCAGGTATGCCTGTCCCCTATGGAGCTCGCTGTACCTTTTTTATAGTTTATACCAGAATAATAACCTAAATTCTGAGTTTGTGTTCTGCTCCATCCAGTAAAGCAGTCAGGGGCAGAGTTTGTAGCGCAGACCTGGAGCCCAGGATCTGGAGGCTGAGACATGATAATCACATGGTGCCTGAGCCCAGCCTGGGCAAACTCATACCTTGGATTCAACCCTCAGTACAGCAAGAATTTTAAAAAATCAAAAAATGACCCCTCCGTGTTCATGGCGAACCTTAACAAGATTCGCCAAAAGGCACTAGCCCACATCCGTTGGCGTGTGCTGTCCAGGTGCTGCCACTGTGGACAAAATGCCTGTGCTGGAGGGCACGGACGGGCCTGTCGTGGTGCAAGATTTCTTTGGGGGTAACAGAAGTGTTCTGCACTCAGTAGATGTGATCATTGCAAAACTTTGTGGAAGCCTGAAACCCACAGAGTCATGTTAAAAGGCTGCATTTCCCTGTGTATGAATTGTATGTCAGTTTTAAAAAATAAAATTACAAAACAGTGGGGCACAGTGGCCAAGGAAAAGCCCCATGTTAAGAACTTCACAATGTGACTTGCTTTTTTTTTTTTTTCTTAGATTTTTGGAATATGCCTGGCCCAGAACTTGGTTAGTGACATTGAAGCTGTCCGGGCCAGCTGGTAGACCCTGCGCAGCCCTTGCAAGACTCAGGACTGTCCCAGTCTTGCAGTGACACCCAGACCTCAAGGATCAGTCACCGAGGCAACCTGTGCCTGCCTACTGGAGCTGCCAAAAACTTATTTTTTTTGGAGGGGGGTGTTAAAACTGGGAAATGCTGCTCGCTGACAGAATTTTTTTAAAAATCCAGTCTGAAAGCTGTTGCGCCATGAATCTCTACTGTAGCCATGAATTTACAGGTGAACGGATGTCTGCCAGAAAGGAAGAGAAGGGAAGGTGGGCCCACATTGACTTGAATTTGTGGAGAAACCCATCCTTTCTGCCCGTTGGTGACTGAGGGTAGGAAGGGCTGGGCTTGCTGGTCAGCCCTTCACCAGGTGGGCAGTGGTGCTGGGCATCTTTCTGTCCACTGTAAGAAACTGCTGCACTCTCAGCTGAAAAAGAGCACAGCATGCCTGTGGGTCCAGATCCTGCTGTCCTGTAGGCGCACTAATTTGGGTGGCCTTGTGCTCTGTCCTGAATCATGGCCTTCCAGGAAGTTACGTATTCTGTGTCCACCAACAGCAGGGCATCAGAGACTTCATGACACTGTATTCCAGCAGGACTGATCTTTTCTCTAAGTAGGCCTGAGTTTTATTTATCATTGCAATCCAAGGAGAAAATGAGGTTACTGAGAGGTATGAATTAAACACTCCACCCCTACCCCACCCAACTAGTGGTTGGATTCTTTGGAATACTCCTGTTGGTGGGTTTTTTGTTTGTTTTTGTTTCCCAAAGGTGAAAGGTAGGATATGGTTCTTCTTAAGTTTTGCAGATGTTTTTTTTATTTAACTGGGCTCTTCTTTTTTTGTTGTTGTATGTTTAACTTGCATGACCGGTGAATCTGAATCCACCATCTCTCTCCCTCCCTTGCCATCTTTCTAAAGACATTTAAAAGTGAGAGCAGGTATTTGTCTCACGGGTCATGGTCTCAAGAGGATGTGGCTATTGTCGCAGCCTGGACAGGATGAGCCTGGCTCTGCCTTCCCTCCCTGGGTTACGCTCAGTGGCCTCTTCTGAACCTTCCCCTCTGTCTCTGAATGGAATTAAACCCAACTCCAGTATAGTGTTGACACAGTCAGATGCTTCTAATATGTTTTCTTCATCTTCAAGATTTAGTTGGATTTTTTAAAAAAGTGTATGGCCACAGCTCCTCTGTCCTAAAGTCGCCACCAGGGTGGGAACAAAGCACAAACCCTCTGGAGCAGATGTAGAGGAGCTGGAGGGCGTTCTGTCACCCAAGGTGGGGAGCCACTCTAGGTGCTGCCAGCCCTGCCCCTCTCCTGGAAGGGCCCATTTCAACCCCCATTTTAAATTCAACTGGTGCCCACTGGTGTCCTCCTGTGGAGTGTGTGTGGAACACTGGGAAAACCATACCATATTTCACACCGGTGCCACATTTGCCAGCTGTAACTGGGCAGCAAGCTGGCATAATTAATGGGAATTGAGCAGATTCATCTCTGTTTAGAGAGAAGACAGAAGTCCTCTGCAGTCTCCTCTCTACACCTGGGATGTGTGTGTGACTGCTTGTGTATGCTTGTCTCTGTAGGTAGAGGTGTTTGTTTCACATTCTGGGTGTAGAGAGGATCTTCCTTCACTCCGGCCCACAGCACAGTGGGCATTCTGTAATGTCCCTCCAACATGGAGAAGGCCGAGCTGTCTGGTTGGTACTTTGTCTTTTTATTACCTTGTTCTCCAGGGAACTCCATCTGACCAGTTGCTTCAGTCAGGCAGGCTCCCCGCCCTTTGGCACATCCAGTCTAGGCCAAACAGCAAGTACAAGTGAGTTTTAAATTTTAATTAATCTTTTATTTTTTACACTCGAGAGTGATTGTAATAAAGGTGGCCATTAATAAACTTGGTTCTACTTTCCATGGAGTAGTCTGTCTTTGTTCCTTTTTCTTGAAATTGTGAAATTTTCTAATTTAGTGGTTCTTAGACTCAGCAGTGGTGGAATCCCAAGAGGGGTTTGGTAAAGCTCTCAGGACTGCACCGAGCTTAGCTCAAGATAGAGTATGAATGTGCTCAGCACACCAGGCCTGGATTCACCCCACACACACACACACACACTCCACCTACCCCCACACACAAACGGACTAGAGAAGACTTTGGCTTGATCCCCAGAATTCCTAATGGAAGTGGGTCCGGAGCAGGGCTTGAGCATTTGCATCTCTGACAAGTTTCTGAGTGGTGCTGCTGTCTGGGAACCACACTGATTTTGGCCCAGTTCTCTGGGATAGGAGAGAAGAGGTGCAACTTTGTGGTTGTGAGTCGACAGGTCCTTTGTGCTTGCATTAAGTGCAAGCTAGTCAGAGACCAGTGTGTAGCTCTCAGTGCCTGAGCTCGTCATCTGCTTGGTAGTCAACCTGAGGGCCCGTGAAACCTTATAGGCCCCAGGTGGGGGGTGGTACAGAGCTTTCCTAAAGCCTCTGTGAGCAGGGTTTTAGGAGTTACAAGCCTAGATATATACACCTCTTCTACAAAAAAGGGGTTGTGTTCAGTGAGAGTTGTGTGTTACTCTGATTTTGAGGAAGCTAGGGTGACTGGAAATAACTAGTCCTTGTTCCATGAGTTTTTAAATTATCCATGGGAGGTCATTGACCCTTTTTATTCTCTTACTAACTCTGGCCAAGAGGTGCAGCTCAGAATTACAAGGATGCTTTGTTTATAAAAATGCAAGAAATTTCTTCAATGTGTATATGATGGTAGACTTCAATTGTTTGGTTACCACAAACATTATTGCTTCCACAGTATAAAAATTACAGATTTTGTTTTAAAGATCAAGGTTGAAAAGTAGAACTTTCCCTGGCAAAGTACTTAAAAGTACTCTTTCTTCACTCAGGGAGCAAACTTTGGCTTTTCTTTCAGCTTGTTTCCCGCCTCAGGTCCCAGGGTTTCTTCTCTCAAGGGCAGTCTCTTGGCTTTGTTTTACTGTGCAGAATGTTGATTATTCATGGCCGTGTTTGTAGGGGAGGCATGGAATAATTTTGCACTTTTGTGGAGATTCTCCCAGAAACTCTTTCCGGCTTCCTTGGACAGGAGCCTGGGAAGCAGTGGGCTGAACAATGCAGGGCCTGCCGGTGAGCTGGCGGCCTCCCCAGACCTTGCTCATTTACTCCTCGCAGCGCGCTTCTCCAAGGAGATCTCATCCAGACCTCTGAGGAGGATCTGGGACCCTGTCCATGAGCACCGCCGGCAGACTACAGGGGCCGGGTGTGTCTCCTGCTGTCCTGGGCGGAGAGGGCCCTGTGTTGGAGGAGGGCGCTCGTGACCTGGAAACATCCACCTCGGTTTCATCGTGACATAAACTGGCTTTGGACAAGGCAGCCGATGTTGCTGGGCAAGGAGCAGGGCGGACGAACCAGCCTCGGCACTGGGATCTGCGCTGTTAATACACCCCCTTTCTTCTTTGGAGGAGTTTCTACAGTAGTAGTTTATCAAACTGGTTTTTAGGATATTTTAATTTGAGGGATTAATTACAGCATCCTCAGGAGTGTTTTTGTTGAATGGATCGCTTGCTATCGAGGAGAGGAAGCATGCTCATTCCCGGGAGCCCAGGCTGACACCCCCGAAACCACCGTGCTTGTCCTGGGGCTGCTCGCAACTCTTACCTTGCAACCAGGACAATTTAGTGGCACCCTCTAGTGTCCACTGTATGAAACTGCAATCACTGCCCTTTGGAAACCCGAAGGGTTTTGGCTTTTGTTGTAGGCTTTTATCCTTTAAAAAAATAAGAAAGAATACATAAAATAATCAACATTAGAAACGATACAGAATTTCACTAGACAAAATAATACCAATTCGACAATGTTGTATTGCAGTGTTGTCCACAAATTAGATTACCAGATCTATGCATACACAGTTGGGAGAAGTCATAAGCAATTAAAAAGGATAAACAAATTTAAGCATTAAGCACTGCTTTCTGTAGGCAGCAATCAGTAGTACAATTATCCAAGCCACCCTGCGTACATTTATAAATAAGTGTTTTTCGCCCCCTCTCTCTGCAGATAGGTGCTGTAAGCTTTGTCACACTCCTGAGAACAGTGCGCTTTGTTTGGGAATGCTGCGGTAGAGGCATGGCTGCCTCTTTCCTACCTGTGGCTGAGCTGTACTGGGGTGTGCAGGCCAGCTCAAGTCACATCATCTCCGCGCACTCTGAGGTGCTGTTTCTAGCTGAGACTGGACTCCTGGCCCAGGACAGTGGTAGCCTATAACGCGAAGGCTGAGCCTGGGGCTGTACATCCAGCGCTGGGTCTCCAAGGCTGCTACCAACCACCGGACCACCGGGGCTCCCCCAGCCTCCAGAAATGAACCAACCTTACAACACCTTGATGTTGCGGTTGGGAATAAGTGACTAATGGTGCCAGCAGCCAGAGCTGGGTCACCTGCCGCAGGGCTTGGGGAATGCAGACCTGCTGTATGGCCAGCGTGCAGGACTGTGACCAGGACGCCCTGGACACTGGACATGCGGGACGCTTTCCTTATTTGTGCCTGTAGTCTTGGCATGTTTTGTAGGACATTTTGAACTTTTTGCTTTCATTATGATTACACATCTAATGCTGCATTTTGTATTTATTTGAACCAGAGTACCTTGCTAGGTTCTAGTGATCAGAGTTGTGTAAATAAAATTGCTGTGTTCTTATGCTCTGTGCCTTTCTTAATCTTTTTATCTAGTAAATCAGCTTATTGATTCCCCTGCTCCCAACTGTAAACACTACTGGGACAAATAACTCTTCTTGGGACTGTTGGTGCTGAGTGTGGGCACCATGCTGAGCTCCCAGTGCAGGGTCACAGGAGATGCTCCCAACAGCACAGGCCCTCGTGGAATCTTACACCAAGTCACAAGCTGCACTCATCTCTGAAGGGCACAGTGAAGGCAGGAAGTCGAGGAGGATGAGGAGCAGCCAACAGGGAGTCACCACCTTCCAGGGAACAGAGGTCCCAAGGAACAGGAGGGCCGTAAGGCCAGGGACAGGTAGTGCCCTACACCACTGAAACGGGGGCTTGGGAACTGAGATCAGGATCACCTCACTGGAAAGATGACCTGAAAAGTAGAATTTTTGGTGAAATTGGATAGCGTGAGTACTAAAGCCTTATTTCATAGAAATGTTGTTAGAAAATATTCCAAAATGTTGCCTAGAAGTTTCTGTGATGATATTTTGAGGAAGGCAGATAGAGTGTCGGCCTTCCCCACCTCAGGGCAAGAAGTCACTGAGGCTACAAACCTGCAGTAAGACACCCTCACACTTCTGCAGGCAACAGAGTACATTTTTCCTTTCCTCTCAAGATTCCTGAAGGACATGCTGGAACCCTCTGCTTGGTCTATATGTTGCACCTTTCTGTGCCCTCAGCCCTCTGTGACAGCACAGCCTCAGTAGCAGGCAGCATGCTAGGAAGGCCCAAGGGAGCTTGCCCTCCCCAAGTGCAGACAGGGCACTGGGCCAGGGCATGGCTCTGGGCTCCAAGGCTGCCAAACATTGAGCAAGTGCCTCAATTGTCCAGATCAACCTGCCTGAGGGATTTAGGAAAACAGTTGTAGGGAGGTTACACCTGTTGCAGGGGTGGGAGCTGGAGATGCCAGTCTTATGGTGAAGCCAGGCCCTTACAAGAAGACAGTGTTTTGCCAGTGCTGGAGTGCATGAGAGTCCCTGGTTGCCAGAGACTCTGAGGACACCCACACCCTTGTCTAGGCTCCCATGTTGTTCTGTGCTGCCAGGGTCACTCAGTCTGTGGTGTACCCTTTTGCCTGCTGTTGTGCAAGTTTTGTGTCAGGAAGTCTGGGGTGGGCCAGTCCATGGTGCTAGCAGGTACCAAGTGCTACTGAGGCTGGGAAGCAGGGCATTCCCCAGGGCCTCACGAGGTTGAGGGAGCCAAGCCTCCTCGGTGCTGCAGCTGCCCGGGTGGTACTGTGTACATGGTATGCAAGGCTTGGCTCATCCCTGGGTGTGCAGCAAGGAGCAGAGTGCTGAGTCAGTGATCTTTTCCACAGCTACTAGCTGAAATTTTCAGGGCTGGGAAGGAAAACACAGGTAACTAGATATAGGAAATAGGTAATATGTTTATGTTTGTTAAATATGTTTCATTCTGATTACAAAAGAAAAAGATGCAGAAAACTAAAAGAAGGCTGGCCAAATAGCTCAGTGGGTAAAAGCCCCTGCATGCAGCTGCAGGGGTCAGGGGTTCAGTCCCCAGGGTGCATGCCTGTAATCCCAGCTCTTGGGAGACTGAACAGGCGGATCACTATGAGTTCAATCTAGTAGTGAGACCCTGAACACCCTGTAGACCCTTCCCTAAAATACAAAAAGAAAAAGAAAACAGAAAAAAACAAAAGAAAAGCACTTCTAATTCTACAAATATATACTTATATTAGAATTTTTTAACTTAAGTTTTATAATAATTTCCATATATTTGTGATCTGATCTTTTTTTCTTATTTTTTCAGTTGTCTGATACAGGGTCTTGAGGAGCAGTTCAGATTGGCCTTGCACTTACTGGGTAGCCCTGGCTGATCTCAAACTTGAAGCAATCCTCTGACCTCAGCCTATTTCTTTAAACTTGGATATTTTCAATGTCTATGGTCATTTTATACAGTAAAAATATTTTGCTCACACCGTGTTGAGCTTTTGGCATCTTAGGGGAACTTAGGAACCAAAGTTTGAGAACCCTTGATGCACATCTACACTACATGATCAAAATATTGTCCGTCCTCTGCTCTTCCTCCCAGGTGGCATTGCATTCTCCTTGCCGCAGTCCCTCTTCCGCTGGGAAGTGCTGCTATTTCCGCAGTGCCTCTCCTGCAGGCTGAGAAGCCTGGGGCTCTGCATCATTACCTCACAAGTTAGGGTCACCCCAGTTTCCTGCACACCTGGGGTGTGAGCCCCACCTGAGGAGCTGCCCTTTGCCGTAGGAACACCCATGAAGAGGGGGCGGACAAAGCTCTTTATACAGAAGGGCAGTCAGACACACCAAAAGCCGTCTCCCAAGCTGGTAACTGGCACAGGCACCTCTGTCTCCCCGCTGCCACCTCCCTCCCTAGCCCTGCTGCCCACCGCCAAGCCACACCTGCTTTCTGAGAGAACTGCATGGCAAGTGTGCAGTTTCTCCTGAAACCTTGGTTGTTTCCACCACACAATGTGCAGTAGAGGCCTGGGCAGGAAGGCTGCTGTCTGCTGGGGCTGTCAGGCCTCTTTCTAGCACAGCTTCATTTTCTGTTCACTAAGGGATGCCCTTCTGGAGTTTTTTGTTTTGTTTTGTTTTGTTTTTTTGTCATTTTTGCAGTACTAGGGACTGAACCTAGGCCCTCACAAGTAAAGCATTTGCTCCACCAGTGAGCCCCTCCTGGGCATCTCTGTGGAACAGTAGCACAAACTTGGCAAACAAGGAGGTAGAATTTTTAAAAGCATGTCCTATTTTCTTCTGAACAAAATTTGGGTTCTGTCAATAAGAAAAATGGAGGAGCAAGATATTGGGTAAATAACTCATAGTATTTGCTACAAAACTATTTTCAACACACTACATAAATGGTGGGAGTACAGGGGGTTCTAGTATTACCTTGGGCCTGAGGGTCACTTTTATAGGAAACAAGGTTTGGCAACTGCTCCTTGCTGTTGCCATCGTGGTTTCCAGTCTAGGTCACCCTTGGTGGTCTGAGGCATAGAGGCTTCCCAGCTGCCCTGGGTCTAGAGTCGGGGAAGAGCACATTCTCCCTTGGTGCTCCATGTGCCTGAGAAGCTAAGGAGTGGGGCTTCCTCTTTCACCCCTCTTGGGTGGGAGTGGAGCCTCTATAAATAAAGAGACAGCAAGTGTCCTCAGGTGGCTGTGGGGCAAATGGATTTGCTCAGCCTGACCTGGGAGGCCAGCAGGCCTCATCTTTCAGGGGAGACCTGACAGAGCAGGGGCAGTATGGTGCATTGCCAGCTGGTGGTCAACTTGTAACCCTTAGCTGGACTGAGCTAGTGTGGTGCTGGGTATGGGAGGCCTACCTGAGGATTGTTGACAGCAGCATAAGAGGCACAACTGGAGAAGCTGTTGGGAGGCTGTTAGGGAGGGTATTTGGTGGTGTTTTGTTTTTGTGGTTTGTTTGTTTTTTTTTTTTGTGTGTGTGTGTGTGTGTGTAATTGGGGATTGAACTCAGGCCCTTGTGCTTGCCAGGGAAGTGCTTATTCCACTGAGCCATCTCCCCAGCCCTAGGGAAGGTATTTGTAAAAGCTGTTGGAGCTATTGGGAGCTACTAGTTCTCCTGGGGTATTCTGCTGGTTGACCTTGTCATGCCTGCTTTCCTGATGAACTTAACTTCAGAGGAGGAGGAGCTTAGGACCTTGTCATCATTGAGAATGGCTGTGGTTCACTTTGAGGAAGCTCTGGTCCTCACCCTGAGCATCGCTTCCTGGCTCCAGAGGGAAAGATGATGCACTGTTCAGCCTCCTGGAGAAGCTTGTCACGTTGGCTTTCCTAACGGGAACTCCGCTGTCCTCATCATTTGGAGAAGCTCAGGACCTCACTGCTGCTGAGGCTGGCTGTGGTACTTTTTGGGGGGCTCTGGTTCTTACTTTGAGCATTGCTCCCTGCCTCCAGTTCAGATCCCTCAGCCTGCTGGCACAGACTTTCAAGCTTCCACCACTGAGCTTGGACCTTCCCATCACAGATCCCTGAAACAGCTCTGCGTGAGACATTGTCATGGCCTCTCGGCCTCCAGTTGGACTTGTGGGAAGCATTGTTATGAGCTCCAGGTCTTCAGCTGAATTCATGTAGGACATTGCTGTGGGATCCAGGTCCTCAGCTGTATTCTTTATTTTTTAGTGTGTGGACAGATTTCCTGCAATCTCTTTTTGTGTATGATTCTTTGAGTATCATAAAAAATCTTATAAACTATGTGTCTGGTATTATGTTGTTCCCCTCGCAAAACCCCCAAACTAGACAGGCAGGAAGTGTGGGCTGGTGGGAAGGACAGCACCTGACTTGGGCTAATAATGATGCTGAGTGTCCCTTCCGCTCAGAAAGGCTGTGTTCTGACCTGGTTGAGGGATCGTCTCACTTTGTGCACCCTGCATAGGCTGCTGGCAGGACTGTGAGGCTGCAGGCCCAGCACCAGCTTCTTCCTGTGAGTGAGAAAGGTGGCTGCGGGTGTAGGCATGACTTGCAGCTGTCTGCATTTTTGTGCTCCTGCCATTTGAGTGCCTACAGCTGTCCCAACCTTCCGGATGTCTCTGATGGGGATAAAACCACCACCATAAAAATGTCTCAGGCCAAATGTGCAGAACAAAGTCTTAGACTTCTCCTTTCCCACCATACTGCTCCTTTGCCCATGAATCCCATGCTCCTTCTCCTGCCCTGGGACCAGACTGCATATGAGCAATCTGGTTCCACTCCCAAGGCTTCCAAGGGCTCTGCAGATGGAGGCCAGGTGGAGGCCCAAAAGGCAGGAGAGGCATCCTTTGCAGAGGGCCATGGCCATGGCCACACCCTGTGTGTGCTGAGAACTTGACTGGGGCTTCACACATGCTAAGTATATGCTGCACTGTGGATCACTGAGCGACATCCTGAGCCTTATTATTATCATTATTTTTATCTCAAGGCAGGGTCTTGCTAAGTCACTAAATTCTCTGGGCTGGGTTCAAATTCAAATTTAATCCCACTGTCTCAGCCTCCCAGAGTGCAGTGATTTCAGGCTTGTGCCATCATACCTGGCTAGATTTTCCTATTTTAAAAGAAAAGTCAGAGAACCAGACTTTAATATATAAATCATTTTAAATTTAAATGTTTACAGATGACTACCGACTTCCGGGAACCCCCAGACCCAGTCCTAGCCCAGGTCCGGTGAGTGTGTGGAGAGCTTCCTGCTACCGTGCGCCTGCGGGACCAGTCCCAGCCCAGGCGCAGCGTGGGCAGGACCCTCTCCCGCCCCCTCGGGCCGCCCCCCACCACTCCGCCAT
>NW_004524701.1:7481885-7527006 GCF_000260255.1 Octodon degus | reverse complement strand
AGAATATATGCAGTGTATTATTTGTTGAAACTGTACTTCCGATTTGATTTGAAACTGTCTCATTGCTATCTGTTTATCAATAAAACTTTGAAAAAAAATGTTTACAGATGAGCCAGGAAGATAGCTTAGCAACTTAATGCCTGCCTGGTAAGTGTAAGGTCCTGAGTTCAATCCTGGGTACTAAAACAAAAAGTAAAAATAAATAAGACAAAAATAAATATTACAGCTATACATTCTCTCCTCCCCCAGTCCATCATCCTCTTTTCTCTGAATACCTTGTAATCAAGCAAAGCAAAACATGTGTAAAGGCCATCTGGCCTAGAGAAGAAGAGTGGATGGACAGGTCCTGTGGGTTAGCTGACTGTGTGAGGAGAGCCACCTCTACCCACTCGCTCCTTGGGCCCAGGTGGCAGGCACAGTGGCGTCTTGGCTTGGGGAGAGGCTGTGGCTGGCTGTAAGCCACGATGATGTGATGGGCTCCAGGTGGCTCATCACCAGGTTTGCTCCCCTTTGGGGGCACTCACATGGACACACGTGGTAAGAGGCTGCTGGGCAATGGTCTGTAAGAGATGGGCCCAGACCTCCCTGAGCTCAAAGGCCAGGAGGCCGCTGTGGGTTGGGGCTGAGTGGGATGGACAGGAACTGCCTGGCAGCTGGTTTTGGGTTCTGGAACTGCTCTAGCATCGGAAAATGCAATTTAGTTGCAGGCTTTGGTTTCAAAACTCAAACTGTATCTGAAATTTCCAGATGTGTGGTAAAAATGTGAGTTATGGTACACCATGTAATTGAATATCCAGTCATTAAAATGAGGTTCACAAAAGTCTCATGAATTCATGATGGCATGAAAGCAGGCCTTAGCATGTGGGTAACTTCCACCTTGATGCTACAGATTCTACAGGGAAGGAGCTATGCATCCTTCCAGAACTTTTCATTCAGCACCAGCCACAAGTCACCATGTTTTCTACCACAACCAATTCAGTCCAGGGACATTGATGCCTGGCCACCCATCCTGCACGTGGTCTAGAATCACTTCTGTCCAGTGCTTCTGCTGATCAGTGTTCATCATGCTGGGAACAGTAGCTCACAGGAAGTCACTGTATTTCTTAGTTTTCTCAAAGGGCAACAAGAAAACAAGAAATGGGAGACAGGAAAACAGGATTTCTTTTTTCTTTTGTTTTTAAGAGTTTTGCTATACAGTTCAGGTTGTCCTCCAATTGGCAGGGTTCCCTGCCTCCTGAGTGCTGGGGTGACAGGTGTGTATCACCAAGCCTGGCAAACAGGGTTTCCTAGTGATTGCTTTGTTTTTGTTGTTTTGTATTTTTGTACTGGGAACTGAACTCAAGACCTTGTACTTGCCAGGTAGGCACTTTGGGCAGCTATCTCCCCTGCCCAACTAGCAATTCCTTTGGATACCATGAAGCTACATGGTCACCCTGCTGTGTCACCTTCCCCAATTTCTGTTGGGCACCCAGGATGAGGTGGTGAGGTGGTGTGGGTGCAAATGTAGACTATGCCTCCTCAGCAACACCAGCTTATTTTATTTTTTAGCTGCACAGAGAAAGGAAGTAATTGTAGGAGAGAGGTGGTGGAGTGGGGAGCATTCTGGGAATCTACAAGAGGAAGAAAGGGGGCTGTGGTGGTCAGGACTCCCGGCCCTGCATAGGGATCTGCAGTGGTGGTCTAGGCTGGGGGCTTCCCTGTCAGTGATCTGCTTGCTCTTCGTGCTCTCCTTGGAAAGGATGTTAGTCTGTCTGCCACTCTATGCTGGGAATGTGCTCAGCAGAGGCTGCATGTCTGCACCACATGATGCCCAGCAGCTTTTCCCTCTCAGGCAGACTGTGGTGGACAGTGGCTCTTCCAACATGCTGCTCACCCCTGCCTCCAAGAGCAGAGCCCAGGCCCTGGAGAGGGAGGGAGGCAGACACCAAGGGGATCTCGGGGAGCTCAAAGCAGCTTTCTGAAACTCAGAAACAGAGGACATAACTGTCCTCAGTAAGCTGGGGACCACCAGGTCCTCATTGAGGACTCAGTGTTCCTTGAATCAATGAAGGATGGTGTAATTACTAGGGAGGTACTCTCTCAATGATGAAAATTATGTGTTTTTGAAAGCTCTGTTGTTACATAAAAAAGTAATATATGTTGAGAGTCTGGGTCAAGTCTTTAACATTTTTAAAGGTAAAGCTAGAAAAACCAATCTTTAAAATTCTGTTATTAAAAAAAAGCCAGATGTGGTCGTACATACCTATAATCCCAGCACTTGGGAGGCTCAGACAAGGTGAGTTCAAGGCCATCCTGGGCTACATAGTAAGCTCAATGACAACCTGGGATACACAGTGAAGCCTTGCCTTAAAAAAAAAAAAAAAAAATCCCAAACCTGGAGACTTCAAAGTATAATAGAATTAGACTTTGCTTTATCTTCAAGATAAAAAATTAAAAAATCTAGCTAGTTTGTTTTCATTTAATTCTAACACAGGAAATTCTTTATCCATGTGACCAACACTGATTGCCATAGTGCATGTGGTTTTGGCTGTGCAGTGGTGCATGTCAGACCAAGAGCTGGGGAGGACCCCGGCTGCTTTGGCCCTGACGGGATCCCTCTCCTGCTTGAGCTGATAACGCCTAAGGGCCTGCTTGCTCCCTGGAGGTGGCTGTGAGTGAGCAATGCTACCAGATGGGCAGCCTGGTCCTTTCCATATGACTCAGGAGCTCCACCTCTCCCTGGCTAAGTAGAGCAGTGTGGGTGTGCAGGAAATGCCAGAGAAGAGGACACAGGTGGAGGTGTGCAGGCACCAGACCTACATGACTTCAGTTTGGCTGAACTATAGCTTGGATACAGTATATAAAGTGAGTTGTCATGATATTAAGGTCCTATTCACTGTTACAAATAGCAGGCAGTGTTATAATATAATCTCTGGGGCCATAGCTAAAAAGCTGTTTGGTATAAGTTCTTTTCAATACTGAGAATTACTCATATCATAGCCTTATTTATGTTGACTTAGTAACAAGTAATGAAAGTGTAGTTACTCTCATCACCCCACTCTTCCAAGGAGCTGAGGGAGGGAGGGCAGGGTTGTGGCAAGGACCAGGCAGGGCCTGTCCTATTCATCAGGGGGAAGGACACTCTCAGTCGGAAAGTTTTGTCACAACAACCATAGAAAGTAGTTAACTATTGAGTTTGTGATCCTGATGACAGCCAGAGAAAGCAGTAACAACTGGGGCTGGCCACTGGTCAAGATATCCGGGGACCACGCTTTCCTCTGCACCATACTTTTAAAGTAGCATTGTCACACTTCAGTGGATATCCATGGTAAACACACTTTGGAAGCACATGTCATGCACACAGGCACATGAACAGACCACACTGTGTGTGGAAAACACCTTTACCTTCTTGGCTACAGCTGATTTATCCCAATCATGAAGTGCGGTTCAACAGATACTTCTGCAACTCAAATGCCAAGTGATTCCCTAGGGCTGAATTTTACTTTATTGGTTCTAGTAACAGCTGAGCAAAAGGTAATGCTCACCTAAGTAAATGTCCTTGTACATTGAACGGAGTTAGAAAAGCTCCATGATACCAAAGAGCATTTCTTCTTAAATTCTTCACACAGACTTCTACAGATCACTTCACATCAAAGCTTGCCAAGAAAGCTACAATTAATCATGAGTAATCACTTTAAAACTGAAGTCTTGCTCCATATTACCATTCTTATCACAGTATGCTCAAAAATGTGATCAAGGAAAACACTGAATTCTGGGCCAATATATGGTTAATTTCTCTTGATGCACGAGGTTATAGTCTGGGCAGGTAGTCAGCAAGATTCCAAGTTGGTAGTGGAACTGAGGGAGAAAGGGACATCCTAAAGCATCTCATTCAAGCATCTTTCTCTGGACTCAAGTGACCAAGACAGCTTTTTTGTGCTGCTTGCTCCTCCTCTCCCTTAAAATATACTCATCATGGGTAGCAAATCCATTTCACTGTGGCTTCTAGAACCAGGAGGAAGCAGAGGTAAGTGATAAGGAACAGTAGCAGATATATTCTCCTACTGACTGCCAGGCTCACAGGTGTGCTGATTATCTGGTGAACTGTGGTGCCCTGAGGGCACACCCTTCTGACCCTCCTGTAAACTGCACTTTGTTTTATTGTGAATGGGCTCTCCTGGCATAAAAATGAGTTGATTGCTGGCAGCTGGCCCAGATGATGACTTTCCTTCAAATTTCTGATTTTAGGATATTTCTGTTGTAAAGATTTGTTTACTGCTTTTCTTTTTTTATTTTTTATATTCTACTTTTTATTAATTTTATTGAGAAAAAATAGTAATGAGATAGTTTCAAAACAGGACAATAGGACAGTTACAATAATTAATACATTGCATACTGTTGTCTTTGTAGTTATTCATAGTACAAGATGCAGACATGGTACCCTGTCCATACACTATAAGTACAAATCTTACTTCTCATAAATTGAGAAAGTAGCTGTATATATAACCTATTCTGTATATACAGATACAAAATGGTCCTTCATTTATATCCCTCTTTTTCATTTAGTTTTGTCAGAGATGGGTATTTCATACCATTTAAATATTGTAGGTGAATGAATTCAGCAAAATAATCCAACATAGTCCAGAAGTTGTAGTGCGTTATCTGTCGGACTGTGTAGAACTCAAAAGTCATCTCTGAAATTGCTGGGCTCCAGAACTTTTTCCCTGTTCTACAGTGCTTTCTACCACCCTCTTTTTTCCCCCCACAATTTTACTGAGAAACAAATAGCAATGAGACAGTTTCAAATCAAATTGGTAGGACAGTTCCAATAATTAACACATTGCATACTGTCTTCCTAGTGGTTATTTGTTGTACAAGACATGATACCCTATTTATAAACACTATTAGAACAAATCCCTCTATTCATTGAATTAAGAGAATGTAGCTATATATCTATCCTAACAATTTTGAATACATAGATACAAAATGGTCATTCATCTGTATCCCCTTTTTTTTTGTTTAGCTCCGTCAGTTAAATATTATAGGTGTGTGAACTCAGAAAAATATTCCAAAATAGTCCAGTAGTCCATAATAGTATTGGGTCTTCTACTTGACTGGCAAAGTCAGAAGTTGTTGACCTGAGTCCCCTACAGCTCAATATAACAACATGGCTTTACTTCTTATACTTTGTTCTTATACTTTTCTGCTGGATGGTTAAGACCAAGATAAAGCAAGACCTATGTAACAAGAATTGCAGCTTTTGGATCTGATAAGGTCAGTCAAATCCCCTCAGGATTTATCCTGAGACCCTGTACCTCAGTTTGTAGATCCTTTTTCAGTGTCAGCCATGTAGATGAGTCATGGCCATTGCTTGGACAATTTGCTCTCTGTGAAAGCCTGAGAAAATGTTTTCTCTCCATATACTCTCTTTAGGCACAGTCTACATCATTGTTCACTTTCCTCTTTGGCCCCATAATCTCCTTGATCAGAAAATTTGGGACACAATTGAGTTACATGGTGTTACAGTACAGGTTCTCATAAGTCCTGAGTCTTAATTGACCTTAGAAGGCTAAGGCCAAAATGTTGGCTTTCCTTGTGGCCTTCTTTTTTCTCTAATTTTGGTCTACAAACTTAGGTTGTAAACCATCCAGAAGACAAGCTTATTGTTATTACAATACAATCTAGGCTGTTAAGCTTTACCTCACTATCTGTCTCAATAGCAAACATCTTAGGCATAACATGGAACAGGTATTTTTCATCAACTATTGATATGTTAAACTTTAAGTCCCTACAGAATATGACAAAAATTTTAAAAATTAAAATATATTTAAAAAATAGGAATAAAGAATTGTATATATTTACACATAACTCCAGAGATCTAACCATATACAACCTTGTTGCAGGATAGTCCCTCAACACCCCTTTTCTGGTCTCCTGGCTTCATTCACCACCCTCTTCATTTTTAAACAATCATCTACCCGAGAGACACCATGGAGCAACCAGTGTGTCATGACAAGCAGCATGTATTCAGAAGACCAGAATGACAGGCATTCCAAGCATGAACCTACTATTACAAATTGCCATCTTCAGTGCAGTTGCTTAGTTCACAGGTGTCAGCATATATAGTTAGTGAGGGTGAGAATCCTTCCAATTAACTGCTAGATTCAAAAATCTTCTGAAGATTCTCAGGATCATTGCCTTACTCATCTTGTACATATAACTGTATGGCTTGCCTCTGTCATATTTCCTAGCTCTTCTTGCTCTCTCTTCATTATATAGGCCTCAAGTTCTTGTTTTCCTTTTAATTGTATTACACCTTTCTATTTGCATTTCTTCTTTTGAGTTCTTATATTAGGGAGACTATACGATATTTACACAAGTGTATCTGGTTTATTTCAATTATGAGTATATCTTCAAGTGGAATCCACTTAAATATAAAGGCTTCGAGTTTATCATTCTTTATAGCTGAGTAGCACTCATTTTACTGCATTGTATAAAAATACCACATCTTTTTCATCCATTCCTCAGGTGACAGGCATCTTGGTTGTTTCCAAGATTTGGCTGTCACAAATTGTGCTGCTGCTATAAACATAGATACACATATATCACTATATGATATTTTCAGATCCCCTGGGAAAATTCCCAGTAAGAGAATAGCTGGTTTGAATGGAATTTCCAGTCCTAGTTTTCTAAGGAGTCTCCACTCTGATTTCCATAACGGTTGCACCAGTCTACATTCCAACCAGCAGTGGAGAAGGGTTCTTTTTTCCCCACAGTCTCTCCAACATTTGTTGTTGGGTGATTTTTTTATGATAGCCATTCCTTCTGGGTGAGATGATACCTCAATGTTGTTTTAATTTGCATTTCACACATGGCTAGGGATGTGGAGCATTTTTTCATGTATTTATTTGCTTCTTTAATTTCGTCCTCTGAGAAGTGTGTGTTCATCTCGAATACCTTTTTATGAACTGGGTCTTTAAATTTTGGGGCCATAGTGTTTTTTAGATCTTTATAAATTAAGAGAGCAGACCTTTGTCTGAATATTTATTTGTCAAGATTTTTTTCCAAATTTGTGGGTTGTCCTTTCACATTGTTGCTAATTTCTTTTGATGTGCAAAAACTTCTCAATAAGAGGATGTCCCAGTTGTGAATTCTTTCAAGTGCTTCTCATGCAATTTGATTTTTGTTCATGAAGTCTTTGCCTACCCCTATGTCTTCAAGAGTTCCTCCTACTTTCTCTTCCAGGAGATTTAGTGTCTCTGCTTTAATGTTTAGATCCATTTTGACTTTAGCTTAGTGCATGGTGATAGACCTGGGTCAAATTTTAGTTTTTGACATGTAGAGAGCCAGTTTTTCCATCACCATTTGTTAAAGAGGCTGTCTTTCTTCCAGTTAGTATGTTTAGCCCCTTTGTCAAAGATCAGGTGGCTGAGTCTATTTGTAGAGGCTTCGGTATCTTCTAATCTATTCCATTGATCCTCAGGTCTATTTTGTTGCCAGTACCATGCTGCTTTTGTCACAGTAGCCTTGTAGTGTAATTTCAAATCAGGAATTGTAATGCCTCCTGCCTTGTCTTTGTTGCCCAGGATAGCCTTTGCTATTCTAGGTCTATTCTGTTTCAAATAAATTTTAGGAACGATTTCCCTAGGTCTGAGAGGTATGTTGGTGGTGTTTTGATAGGAACTGCATTAAATCTGTACAGCAATTTTGGAGTATGGTTATCTTCACAATGTTGGTTCTTCCTATCCCTGAGCATGCAATATCTTTCCATTTTCTGAAATCCTCTATGATCTCTTTTTTAAGATTTCTGTAATTTTCCTTGAAAAGATCTTTGACTTCTTTAGTTACATTAATTCCAAGGTATTTCGTTTTCCATGGTATGATTGTAAAAGGTATTGTTTCTCTAATTTCCCTCTCAGTGTGTTTGTTATCTGTGTACAGGAATGCTATTGACTTTTGGGTATTCATATCCTGCTATGCTGCTGAATTTCTGTATTAATTCTAGTAGCTTCTTGGTGGAGTTTTTTGGGTCTTCCAAGTAAAGTATCATGTCATCTGCAAATATGATAATTTAACTTCTTATTATTCTATTTATTTCTTTCTCTTGCCTAGTAGCTCTAGCTAATAATTCCAGAACTATACTGAATAGGAGGGGTGGTAGAGGACATCCTTGTCTTGTACCAGATCTAAGAGTAAAAGATTTCAGTTTTTCCCCATTTAGGATTATGCTAGCTATTGGGTTTTCATAAATGGCTTTTATCGGATTGAAGTAGAGGCCATCTATTCCAATTTTCTGTAGGATTTTGAACATGAATGAGTGTTTGACTTGGTCAAAGCCTTTTCTGCATCAATGGAGATGATCATATGGTTTTCAGTTTTTGCTCTATTGATACAGTGTATTACATTTATGGATTTTTAAATATTGAACCATCCTTGCATTCCTGGGATGAATCCTGCCTGGTCGTGGTGTGTGATCTTCTTGATGATTTGCTGTATTCTATTTGCTAGTATTTTATTGAGGATTTTGGCATCTATGTTCATGAGAGAGATTGGCCTGTAGTTCTCTTTCTTAGTTGCGTCTTTCCCTAGTTTTGGTATCAGTATAATACTTGCCTCCAGGAATGATTGTGGGAAGATTGCTTCCTTTTTAATTTCATTGAGTTTGAGGAGTATGGGGACTAAATCTCTGTAAATTTCTTGTAGAATTCAGCTGTGAATTCACCAGACCTGGACTTTTCTTTTTCGGTAGGTTTTTTATTACATCTAGTATATCATTGGCTGTTATTGGGCTACTGAGAGTGGTTGTATCTTGTTGATTCAGTTTGGTAATTTCTACCTTTCTAGGAATCTGTCCATTTCTTCTGTGTCTTCTATTCTGTGAGAGTAAAGATTTTCACAGTAGCTATAATCTGCTGAATTTCCACTGGGTCTGTGATGATTACACACTATTCATTCCTTATTGCTTCTATTTGAATTTTTTCTTTCCTCTTTTTGATGAGGTAAGCTAGGGGCTTATCGATTTTATTTAATCTTTCAAAGAACCAGCTTTTTGATTCGTTAATTCTTTTGAGAAGTGTTTTCTTCGTCTCAACTGAATAAATTTCTGCTCTAATTTTAATGAATTCTTCTCGTCTTTGGGTTCTGGGTTTGGTTTGCTCTTCCTTTTCTAGATGCTGGAGGTGCAGCATTAGGGCGTTTATTTGTTTCTGTTCTGTTTTCCTAATGTTTGAGTTCACAGCTATGAATTTCCCTCTGAGAACTGCTTTCATCGTGTCCCACAAATTTCTGTAAGTTGTGTTTGAATTTTCATTGAATTGTAGATATTGTTGAATTTGTTTAATTTCATCTGTCACCCATTGGTTGAGTAGGGTATTAAGTTTAATTTCCATGTATTTATGGGGCTTTTCTGATTTCTTTTGTCGTTTATTTCCAGTTTCATTGCACTGTGGTCAGATAATATGCATGTGATAATTTGTTTTCTTCCATATACTTAAGCATGACCTATGGACCAGTATGTGGTCTATTTTAGAAAATGACTCATGTGCAGCTGAGAAAAATCTGTATTCAGATGTGTTTGGGTGGAACACTCTGTATATGTCCACTAAGCCCATTTGTTTCAAGCTCTGGTTCAATTGTTACCTCTTTGCTAATTTTTTGCTTGCTTGACCTAGCTTTTTGGGATAAGGGGTTGTTAAGGTCTCCTGTTAAGATTCTTGTATTGGATATTAGATTTTTCATGTCCATTAAGATTTGCTTTATATAGTTGTGTGCGCCCATGTTTGGTGTATACATATGAATGTTACCTCTTCCTCTTGAATTTTTCCCCTAACCAGTATACAGTGGCCCTCTTTTGCTTGATTGTTCTTGAAGTTGAGACTGAGAACAGGATTACTACCCCTGCTTTTTTCTGAGGTGCTGGGACGTGTAGTATTGTTTTGCATCCTTTGACTTTCAGTCTATGAATGTCTGAGTTAAATGTGTTTCTTGTATACAGCATATTGTTGGATTTTGTTTCCTAATACACTGTGCCAGTCTATTTCTCTTAATTGGTGAACTGAGTCCATTTACATTGATGGTTATAATTGAGATGTATTGACTTACGATTGACATGTTATTTACCTGCTGTTTACTCCTTTTTCTTCTGTGTTTGCCCTATTTAGTTGGTTGCTGTTCTTGTTTTTGGAGTTCTGCTCATTTTGGTCCCTCTCTAGAACATCTTTCAGAAGCCTGTGTAGGGTTGGTTTTGTCATCATGATATTCTTTAGTTGTTCTTTGTTATGCAAGTATTTCACTTTTCCATCAAACTTGAAAAAGCGTTTTGCAGGGTATAGTAGTCTGGGCTGGAATTTGTTTACATAGAGGACTTGAAGTACTGTGCTCCATGCTCTTTTTTGCCTTCATGGTTTGTAAAGAGATGTCAGCCGTAATTCTGATGGGTTTTCCTTTGAATGTGATCTGCTTCTTTTCTCTGGCAGCTTTCTGTATATTATTCTTGTGCAGGATTTCTGAGATCTTGAGTATTATATGTCTTGATGTGCTTTTAATTGTGTTGAGGTTACTTGGCATTCTGTATGCTTCGGTTACCTGGATTTCAGATTGTTTCCTCATACTTGGTAAGTTTCTACTATTACTTCTGCCCATATTTTTTTGTCATTTGTATTGACTCTTATCTTTCTCATTGATGCCTATTAGTCTCACATTGTTCATCTTCGCATTCTTACAAGTGATTATTTTTTCCAGCATCCTAGTTTTTTTTTTTTAAGAGATCTTTTCTTACCTTTTCACTAGCTGCACCAGTGACTTCAAAATCTGAAACTCTTTTTCACTTTCACTTAAACCGTTTTGCAAGCTTGTGGTTGAGATTTTAAGTTCCTCTATATCTCTTTGACTGCATCATGTGATTCATTTCTTTCCTGGATTGCTCATTCAAGGAATCCGTCATCCTTCTAATCTTTTTTTTTTTTTTTTAAATCAATGTCTTCTTTAGAAGCAGTTCTTTTAGTTTCTTTTCAGATCTGGTTTCCTCCATGTTTCTGTATTTGATTCTTTAGTTCAGATGCTGAGTTCAGATTTTTATTTCAGAAATTAATTATGCTGAGTTCCTCTATATCTTTCTGCTGTTGCTTATTTTTGACACTATTAATTCCTACATTTGAGCTGAGCTAGTGTCTTCTGCACTTTTTCTGGGTGGACATTGAGTTTCCTCCATATGTTTGTGCATTTGATTCTTTACTTCAGATGCTATTCAGATTTTTAAAAATTCCAATCTGAGTTCCTCTATACCTTTCTTCAGTTATTTCAGAAGCTCTTGATTCACTGATCTCAGCTGTGTGTTTCGCAAGTTATTCTGTGCTAGTGGCCTCTGCACTTGTTATGGGTGGGCTTGGGGTCTGAGATTTTGCTCCTTCTCGTCATTTTGTATAGCACTGTTTTCTGACCTTTGTTGTAGAGCCTTGATGCAGTTACAACCTTAGCACCTAATGAAATTCAAGTGCAGATCTATGAAGTTTGAATGTATCCAGCTGTGCCTGGCTTGGGTTTGGCTGCTGTGCTCAGGTCTTTCCTGGTACAGCCCTTGTGAGTTAACCTGTTGTGCCTTCTGGCGAGATGTTCTGCTCCTGGACTAGCTGGGTGGTTATGTCCCCTATTTTCTCTGCAGGGACAGCAGCTGCAGAGTTTCACCCCAGGCATGTATGCCAGGCCTGAGCTGAGTGTGAAGGGGATAATGGGGAGTAGAGGAGAGAGCAAGCTCTCCCACACCCTCACCTGGCCTGGGCTAGGGCTGGATCTGGGTGTCTCAAGACTTTGGGAGTTCTCACTCACTCGGTAGGTGTGGAGGGGCTTTGGAGTGATGGTGGTGGTCTCAAAGGCGTGGAAGAGGGTCTGACTCATGCTGCACCTGGTGTTGGACCAGACAGATCCTACAGACACAGGGTGGTCAGTTTACTGCTTTTCAAAAAGCATAGACTACTATTAAAATATTTATCTCAAGCTATACTCTCAAAGTGTCAAATTCTCTCAATTAGTCTATCTGAAATTAGTTCAGGCAACCTGGAAATTTTATGGACGAATTCATTCTTTCAACATATATGGAACACCAACAAGTGACCATACACTGTCCTAGGAGCTGGAAATACAGATGAAACATAAAAATAAATCAAGTGATGCCACTGTAGTATGATATATTATTTATTAAGTTATTAATATGGACAGTCTGTTATGCAACATTACAGATATCTTTCAAAACCTAACAAAATATAGCCCATTATGCAGCCCAGCAGAAAGACAATAAACAAAGTCATTTTCACAGTACATATACCATAAGCACTCATAATAGTCCCTTTATTTGGACATCAAAGAAAGAGTCAAAAGACTGAGTCTTCAATTATAGCTGTTCTAGAGTCAGAACTCTAGCTCAGATTGCCTAGTGATAGGGTGGGGGTGGGGGTGGGTTTGCTGGAGGGGAGGGGCTCTGTGCCCCCTCTGCCACCCATGTTGCCCTCTCCAGTCCTGTGGGAAAATGCCCCACCCTCCCTATGAGGCCAGTAGTTGTCAAACTAGGTATCAGTTGAACACAAGGGAATTCCAGGGATGTCTGATTTAATTTACAAAGACTGTGTCAAGGCTCTAAAAACCCATTTGGTGGTGGCAGTGGCAGTGAAGAGTATACTGCTTGCTAAGGGGCTCTTTACCATGTCTTGGCTTTCTTCTAGCCTGTAAGAGTCACATGTTTTGGGGGAAAAGTGTAGGTGAAAAACTCCAACGGTGATTGGTACGAGGCTGTCAGCAGAATGCAACTGGACTAGTTACTATGGCTTTTAACCTGCCTCTCTTTCTATAGTACTGGCAAACTTATTCTTCTCTTCCCTCCTAAACAGACTATGAAAGATGAAATTTCCTGCTTTCAATATGAATGATTAAAAAAAAAAATAATTTCCCAATGGACTATACTCAGTTGAAAACAAATACCAAATGACTTTTTAAAGACAAGTGCTTGACAACAGATGAAGTTCTGAGGTGAAATTATACATATATCAGAATCTAAAATATAGGCAAAATGATACAGTGTTATAGGGATTCTTTATCACCCTTGGTTCTAATCACACTGAAAACTATAAATGTTTTCAACATTTGGCTGTCAATCAAATATGGAATCACACCTCTTGAGGTCTTGCCAAGTTTGTGGCAGTTGCAATAATTTACACACTTAGGAAAAAGGAAGAACCACAGCATACAGTGGGAGCACTGGAATTTCATTTAATGCTAGGTACCATGGGCTGGACACTAGTAGGCAAGACTAATGAGTGAGCAGCCATAGTTTTTTCTTTTTTGGGGGGGTTGGTCACTGTGCTTCCCAAGCACCAAAAATGGAGCTATTTTTACTATTCAAATTCATCTTTAAGCTAGACAGATCTTGCTACATCCTGTTTCTAATTTACCGGTACATTATTATGTAGTTTATCACATGTGAGGAGCAAGTCATTATGTAGTATCAAGTTACATCATCAAAGGACTACAACATGCACATTCTACTTAATGTAGCTCAAGCAACAGTAATACAAGAGAACAATTATGGGTAGAGACCTGCTGGACAGTCGTGTTCACACTATGAGTTTAGAAATCTTATTAGGCAGGTACCTATAGCAGTCTTCAATTGATAATGGAACATTACACGCATGCACAAGTGATGTGGTAGAGAATGGAGGGGAGAGGCAGGTGGATGGAGGACAGAGGGAGGAGGATCAGAGCTGGGAAGCGCCACATGTTGGGGAGGGCAGTTCTCAGCTCTCCACTGCCAGTCTCTGCTCTGTGAGAGATGCCTGTTGGGCAACGCTTTTGTTTTCATGACTGCGAAGTTTGGATACAACATCCAGAAAGGCCAAATCCTGCACTTCTTTATGTAGAGATTCTAGAAGACAAAAGCAAGGTAACAGGCCTTATGTTAGGAAGTTCTAAGCTTACTATATTATCTACTTAAAAAATACCCAAAACATGTATTTTGATGAAATGTAGCTATAAAACTAGGTGCAATTCTTGGAAAAAAAAAATTATAGCAGTAGCACAATAATATCTTTATAAGAATTGTAATAAATCAAATAAATTGTACTTATTAATTAAAAAAAAACCAAATTCTATAGTCCAAAGTTTACTACATTCAAACATGAAGTTCAGTCATTTACTGCACGTAGGAACATAACATAATATGAATGTTATGTTTCATATTAGCATAATATGCATATGAATAATTATTATAAAGACAATAATATGCAATGTATTAATTATTGTAACTGTCCTACTAACCTATTTTGAAACTGTTTAATGGCTATTTAATCTTTTTTTCTTATTAAAATGAACTAAAAAAAAAAAAAAAAAAAAAAAAGAAAGAATTGGGAGACCAAAAATCAATCCTCACATGTGTGGTTGAAGATTTCAAGGAAGGCATCCAAGACCACTGAAGCTGAAGGAGTACTTTCAATACATGGTGTTGAGTAAACTGAATATGCATGTGCAAAAGATTAAACAGACCTCTAACCTTATACTATATAAAAAATAAAATTTAAACTTTGTGACAGTAATTTAATACTGATTTCTTAGATATGACACCAACAGTACAAGTAACAAAAGAAAATAGCAAAGTGGATTTCATCAAAATAAAAAAAAAATTTGTGCATCAAAGAACATTGTGTACTTTGACTGCAACTAACAAGCAAAACAAAAAACTGAATTTTAAAAACGGGCTAATTACTTGAGTATACATTTTTCCATAAAAAGATTTATAAATGACCAGTGAGCACATGAAAAGGTCCCTAAACATTACTAATCAAATAAAATGCAAATAAAAATCATAGTAAGATACTAGCTCACACACATTTAGATGGTTAAGAGCAGAAAAACAGTAAATAGTAAGTGGTGGTGAGGACACTGAGAAACGAGCCCATGTGTACCACTGGCAGAAAAGTTACTTGACAGCCACTATGCAGCAGTTTCTTAAAAAAATTAAACACAGAATTTCCACATGATCCAGTAATTGTACTTCTGTGTATATAACCAAAAGCAGGGGTTTTTACTTTATTTTTACACCAATGTTCACAACAGCATTATTCATAAGTAAGCCAAAAGATGGAAACAACCCAAATATCCACTAGCGGAAGAATGATAACATACACATATAATGGAACACTAAACCTTAAAAAATAAAAGAGAAAGAAATTCTGACATGTTACATTACTGATAAGCCTTTAATATATATGCTGAATACAGTAAGCTAAATATAAAAGGACAAATATTTTATCACTCTGCTTACACGAGATATCCACAACAGTAGAAATTCAGAGATGGAAGACAGGACTGTGGCAGCCAGAGGAAGGGATAAGGGTAAATAAGAAATTATAGCTCAACAGAGTTTCAGTTTGGGAAAATACTCTGGTGAATATGCAGTAATAGTTGCATAGTCACATGAATGTACTTACTGTCACTGGGGCACACTTAAAATTGGTTGGAAGAGTAACAACACAAATATATAAACTACACAAATTACAGTGTATTTTAACTGCAACTAAAAAAATGCTTCAATAACTATGAATATGCTCAAAACAAATTTTAAGAACTAGGAAATTTCCACAAGGAAACAGAAGAAGCAAGTGGAAATCTTACAACTCAAAAAATCATTATTTTAGAATAGTAACTGAAATAAATGCAATACGTTCAACAATGGAATGGAGGGAACAGAGGAAATAATCAGTGAGCTTTACAACAGAATAGAACCCTACAAATTCAAGAATCTGAGCAAACTTCACAAAGGATAATCCCCATCCCACAAAAAAAAAAAAAAAAAAAAAAAAAAATTCCGTACTAGAGGACATCACAGTCAAACTTCTGAGAATTAATGAAGAAGATGAATGCCTTGAGAGATGGAAATGATATGTTATCCTCAGGGGGAAAAAGAAATAGGAATGCAGTGGATTTCTCAACAGAGACTATGAATGCCAGAAGAGACCAGAGAAAAATGGCACAACATTTTTTCAAGAACAGAAAAAAGTAGTATGAACCCAGAATCCTGTTCAGGGAGAGTGTTTCTCAGGAATGAAGCAAATTAAGACATTCTCAAACAAGGGAAAATCAAGAGAATACAATGCTAGCACTCTGACCCAAAATACTAAGGGAATTCTCTATATAGGAAGGGAGTGATTTTTAAATAAATTTTAAAACAAATTTTAAAAGTGGGTAAATACAGTAGGCTTTTTAAAGAGTATTTTGAATTATGATAGATGAAACAAAATTATAACACTTAGTTCTAAATACAGAAAAAATATTTGAGACAATTATAAACATGGGAGAGTAAAGGGACTAAAAACTTTTAAGCAACCTAGAGAAATAAAAAGAACAAAAGAGAAAACAAAAATAAAACTGTAGCCTAAGTCATAACATATCAATCATTACATTAGCTGTAAGTAGTCTAAATAAAAGCCCTCAGCACAGTGTATCATAAAATGAGTCAAACATGTATTATTTATGAGACATTTCAACTGTATACAACAGATTCAGACTGAAGGGTGGAAAAAGAAGAAAGTGTTCTTCAAAAGGCAAGTAACAGAAGATTTTGGAGCAAGGAAAATTAAGAGATAGAGAGGGATATTACAGAAGGGTTAATGTAAGATGGGACAGCAATCATAATGTTCCATGCATCTAACTACAGAATAGAAAAATATGTGAAGAAAAAGCCTGATAGAAATAAAGAGCAAAGCACAAATTTACAATTACAATACTCTTCACCAGTTGACAGAAAAACAGCAAAAAAATATAGAAATTTTGATACCACTCTTAACAGAGTCTAACTGGCACTGTACTCTATGCAACAGAAAGATACAATATTTTATAAAGTCCATGTACAGTATTAAACTAATGATTTCTTGAACAAATTCCTTTGTTGGTATCATACTACATAAAATCAGAATCTGTTCTTTATATAAAACATTTTAGGGCTTGTCAAATTTGTAATTATTAATTTGATTTTTACCTATTTTTATGATACTTCTAGTACTGAGAATCTTTTGTTAATATTTTGGGTAAAAGTAATCTCATTTCCAAAAATTGATTTCCAATGCTTTTTATATTTTATTTTATATTTATTTTTATATTTTTGGCAGAACTGGGGATTTAACTCAGGCCCCTGTGCTTGCCAGGGAAGTGCTTATTCCACTGAGCCATCTTCTTGGCCCCTATATTTTGTTTTAAAGAAAAAAAAAAAATGATAGAGAATTTCCAAACAAAACGATAAGAAATTAACAATGGTTAGTATATTACATATTGTTATCTTCCATGTAGTTGCTCAGATTAGCAGATACAGGCATGCAAAACTGACAAAACATTATAAGCACTGTACCTTTCAATGAAGTAATACAAATTAGTATAATTACAGCTATCTTGTCTAATGCTTTTTAAATGCAAAGTCAGTATTTAGTATTACTGTATGCTTAATATTTAACATCACTGTTATATTAATGGACATTAGATGATGAAGATACACTTACCAGATCCCATGAGAGCACATGTCAGGACCATGGAATTGTATTTGATTTCAGGAGCACTTCTCTCATCTGCTAGTAGTCTGTGTAAAATCTGTACAAGCTTAGCACTTTCTAGATCTTTCTCAGCTGTGCCTAGGATATGAAACAAAGCTCAAGTTATATTTACTGTGGATAAACTGAGAACCAGAACAATAATCATCAACCACTGCTTTCTCTTCTAGAAACACAGGTAAAAATCCTCCAAAAGGGACAAGTATGAGAGACCTCAGTGGACTAAGGGGCTGCTTTGGCAAGCACAGGGACCAGGGTTCAATCCCTGGTCCTGCATGCTGCACTGGCCCTGCCCCTGGGGTGCATGGAGCAGGCGACCGAGTCTGGACATGGTGACGCATGCCTGTAATACTAGCATTGAAGAGACTGAAAACAGGAGGATCATTATGAGTTCAGCTGCATAGTGAGACCCTGTACCAATTCCATAAATAAAAAAAAAAAGGACAAGTAGATAATATCATATCATACTCTCATCGCCAATCTTGTTTCTATCCATCTACTCCCACCAATCCCAAATTATTGTGAAGCATATCTTACATAAAAATCATTTAATTTCTTGTACATATATTTTAGTATGAATTTTAAACAGCTGAGAATTCAGTGAAACTCCCATTGAAATCCCACAAAAACTTTCCATTGAAAAGACAAGCTTATATTAAAATTTACACAGAAAGCCACAAGCTTTAGAACATCTAAAACTTGAAAAAAAATAAAGTGGAAGAAAGCTTTCTATGCAATGTAAGGCATACTGTAAATAGTGTGATATTACTGATGAAGAACAGAAATATATAGATCAAAGGAACTGAAAAGAGAATCCCCAGATAGACTCATACATATATGCTCAACTGATTTTGATAATGGTACAACTCATTTAAAGACAGTTTTGTCAAGAGTATAATTAGAGCAATTAGCTAGCATGTGCTGCCCCACAAGAACCTTGACCTAAATTTTACAGGTCATAAAGACAGTACTCAAAATGGATCACAGACTTATAACTTTAGAATAAAGAGCTTTCAAGACACAACAGTTAAAAAACAAATTAGAAAATCGGCAAAAGATATACACAAGGATTTCACCACATAATATATATGGCATAGAAGTACAGAGAAAGATGTTCAGTATCATTAGCCATTAAGGAAATGGTAATTAAAAATCACAAGAAGATCACAACATATGTGTCAGAATAGCGAAAAAACAGTAACAATATCAAATGTTGGCAAAGATGAAGTGAAAACTGGTTACTCATTGCTGGTGGGGATACAAAATGGTGTATCGATTTTGAAAAAGAAAAGAAATGGATGTGTTCTCAAATATTTAGGGGAAAAAAAATTAGGGCAGCTTTTCATTTGTTGAAGCCTGAAACTGGAATCAGTTTAGATGGCAGCTGGATAAATAAACCAGTACATACGCACCATGGAACTTTACACAATGGTATAAATTGATACAAGAAATTAGATGACTCTTGGAATTATACAGCAAAAAAAAAAAAAAAAAAAAAAAAAGAGCTACTCCCCCAAAAACATAATTTATGACCTAATTTGTAACACTTTAAAATGACAGTTTTAGAGTGAAAGGCAGATTAGAGGCTTAGGGACAGAGTGGAAGATATGAGTTGTAGTTATAAAGACCTCTTCTTTCAACTGCACATGAAACTACAATTGTATTTTTAAGAGAAGTCTTTAAAATGCTTTAATATACAAACACTTATAATGATACCTTCTTAGTAATATCAATTAGCCTGTAAGGATATAAGCCTGGGAAAATAAAGTTTTCAAAGCACTCAATCAGTTAACTTTTATCCCTGTGAGTTAGACCTCATAACTTTATAACTCTTGGAATATCCTGTGAGCAGGGCCACTGAGATACAAACCATCACAGCTTGAGAAACCACTGTGTTCTTTTGCCCACCCACAAGTTCCATCCCAAAGACCAACTCCCTGACCAAATGTGTGAAAGCTGGAACCTGTCTTTTGTCCAACGATCAGCCATTTTGGCTTTATCTGCTGAGCCAATGAACATCTAATGATAAAATCCTCCTCTTATTCAGTCTCTCCTCTCTCTTAAATCCCACAACAGCATGCTATGCACTAAAAAGGTAGGGTAAGTTTATTTTTAAATCTCAAGCTTAACAAATCCAGAGTGTTAGGTAACAAAGGAACTATGGTATATATTTACTTTGTGGTACTGGGGACTGAACTCCAGATCTTGAGCTTACCAGGCAGGCACTCATGCCCTTGAGCTATCTCCCCAGCCCTGGAACTATGGTATATATTTACATGATTAAGGTAACCAGAACAAAGCAACTGCTCAGCTATCAAGAAGCTGATGATTCTGCAGCTTGGTTGGAAGATATTACTTAGAGCACAAAACAAGATTTGTCCTAGGGTCAGCAACCAAGAACACTCTTTCCATGCCCTATCACTTTGAGCTGTTAGGCCATTTGCCCCACTGGATATGACATGGACTCACTGATTCTAACTTCCCCACTGAAAGGTAACTGCACTTTTGACACTCATGTACTCTACCTAAATTACGTGAGGCTAAGTCAGGATCTCCAAAGCATTCTTAATCACAGACAAAATCTCTGAGAGTAAGCATTCCAGGAAAAACTGAATCAATAGCAGCCAGGAGCTCAGGAGTGGGCCATGGGGTTGCAGCACTCTGAACTAGAGGAGTCTTCAGGGAGGACAGGCTTCCTGTTGGTGAAATAGTGAGTCCCTTTTTGTTACCATGGCCATGAAGCTTTATCAGAAGGATGCCATTTGGTTGGCCCAGGATGCAAGAGTGGAGCCAAGGAGGGAAACATCAAATTCAGCCAGAAATCAATGTAGGGAAGTTGGTCCAGGCTGCCTTTGAGCCCCAGATCTTTCACTGCCTCCTAGACAGCGAATTTCTCTTCTATCCAATGTCTCTTCAGGGGGCCAAGTTGAGTAAATTTTGGCCAACTGATCTCATAGAGTTGTGGAGCCAATTTGGTTTCATTTTAACTCCACAATCACCAAAAAAAAAAAAAAAAAAAAAAAAAACCAAAAAACCAAAAAAACAAAACAAAAAAAAAACCTTTTAAAATTCTTTAGGAAATATTCCAAATTTGTAGGCTTTGACTCATTAGATCCAATCCTATCTCTCTACATGTATGTACTATTTCCTTGTTCAGAGACACAAGAGACAAAGAGGGGTTTCCTCTTTGATATAGAACCAGTTTGATGTTTGCCTAGCCAGTCTCCTCTTGAGGATGAAGGACTATCTTAGCAATAAGTGCACTTATATTTTCTGAGACCAGTCCAGTGACGCCCCCCACTAAGAGGCTTGAGTTGCCACGTGTCAGCCACAGAACCACAGGAAAAGCCCATTTGAACTCTGTAGCTGAAAGCCATGAAGCTACAGAACTGATCATCCAAAGCAGCTGGATTCACCAGGGATGCTGTACATTCAGTCAGAGGTTAAAATATTCTACGCAGAAAACAGAAACTAACTAGGAGATAATCAGGCTTCCCTTCCATCCCTGATTTAGGATAGGCTAGCAGAGAATAGAAAACAGGATGGCCTTACTGCGACTCAGATTTACCCTCCTTTACAGCTGGTGATGGAGGAGAGTGTGTCCCCATCTGTGTCCCAGAGGGTGCAGAGGGGACCTCAGAACTCAGAGGGACATGCCTCCTGTCCAAATGCTGCCAGGACAGGGAGTGGTAGGACATGGAGTGGGAAGACCCATCTCCACGACTCACAGCAAAGGCAGTGCAGAGCTGTAGCTGTCTCTTCTCATTTCCTGTTCCAATGCATTAGAAATTGTTGTGGGAAAAAGTCAATCAACTATAGCCAGGAGCTCAGGAGAAGAAAGGAAATTTTGTTCCTTCTAGTGGACCCCAGAGGAGTAATGTCCAAAATCTGAAGTGAGGGTCAGAGAGAGTCTGTCTGTTTATAAGCTGGAGAAAAGTTATAACAAGATAAGCCTCTGATGAAGGCCAGGGTACAATGGGCCTTTTGTGATATATGCAATAAAGTTTTTAGCACATTCATGGAAGTTTCAATTTGATGAAACTATATGTATTTCATTAAATACATATAGTTTAGCTGGGCTCAGTGACAGAGAAAGGAATGACTGCAGCTTTATTGAACAAAAAGCCTACAGTTATTTTAGGGTTTCTGCTTAGTAAGCATAAATAAATGTTCCTGAAGTACTGTATGTTATCTTTAAAATAACAGCAATTTTATATCTTATGCCTATAATTTTAAAAAATAATTATAAACTGCTGAAAAATTCAAAACCTTGGTGCTGGCGAGATAGCTCAGTGGACTAAAGTGCCTGCTTCGGCAAGTTTAGACAAGTCCAGGTCCATCCCTAGCACCTAGCCATAGGGCGGGCTGAGCCAGGCTAGAGTCTGGGCATAGTTGTATATGCCTGTAATCCCAGAGCTGGTGAAGCTGAAAAACAGGAGGATCACTGAATCCAAGCTGTGCAGTGAGACCCTGTAACAACCAAATACAAAAAAAAAAAAAAAAAAAAAAAAAAAAAAAAAAAAATCAAAATCTTTCACAAAGATGAAAACTAAATGTTTTTATACTTAAAACTGGAGAAAGATTGAGACTGGGTGTGGTGGTGCACGCCTGTAATCCCAGTGTTTGGGAGGCTGAAAACAGGAGAATCACTACGAGTCGGATCTATGTAGTGAGACCCTGTAGACCCTGTACTAAATACATTAAAAGAAAAAAAAATTGGAGAAAGCTATGTTTGTATATATATATATGTTTGGTTTCTTCCTGAGATTGGAATGGGTGAACCCCTCTCATCATTGAAAGGAATTAAGTGATGAATTAACAGTATTTTCCAAAATGGCTTTGAACTTGAAAGGACAAGAAATTCATAGTTTTCCTTTGTGTAAAGCAGCCGTAGGGCCTTAACTATGGGCTACATGGTTGTAATGTACTAACTCTGGCTCACCGTAACTGGGTTGGTTTCTCAGCTACCCATACACTAGGTGTATATGGGCTGGCTTCTCATGGAGAATGTTGCCCAGAAGGATGCTGTATGCTAGAAACAAATGGAATCATGTAGACTCCAAAAGAGTAGTTCTATACATCAAATAGTTATAACCAGCCTGACACTTACAACCAATATCCTGAATGCAAGGTGGCTGCAATTAAAGAGTTCTAGAAGGAACATTACAACATCCTTTCCTGTATGGGGTTGAGAAATGCTGTGCCGATGTCTAAGGACATGAGATACGCACATGTACAGGAGAGAGACTTGAAGGCTGCGTAAAGGAGTGTGAGCCCTCAGCTCGTAACTGGAGTTGCAACAGCCCTTGGAAATGAGAATACAGAAGAGTGACACATAAGATGAAAATTTATGAAATGAGGGCAATGCTACAAAACACCAGAAACTGGTGGTAGAGAAGATTACTAGGAGAGTAGTAAAACCAGTAGGGACAAAACAAAAAAAGTCTGGGTCATAGTAAGGCAGAACTCCAGAGAAACCAAGCCTTTATTCTCTTTTCCCTGTGTAAAAATCTCCCTTGCTCTGGGCAAGCACTTCCTCTATTTCCTCTATCCTTTCCTTCCTTCCTCAAGAATGTGAACTTGCTTTCTCATTCCAGTCATGCGGTGTTCTCACAGATTAGAGAGACACATCTACCAGTTCTCTCATGGGAATCTCCACCCTTACCAGGATAATGCTGATACCAACACTGATAAAACTTTCCAGCATCCTAACATCCTGAGATGCACAGGATATGTTTTCTTTCCAGGTTAAGATAGGGTTAGCTGCTAGGATCACTAACTGCCTTTGTTTCACTTCTGCATCTGTACTCACTTGTGTCACAAATTATATACAAGGGACTTCTTGGCTCAGGGCCCAACCAGGTTTTGAGTATGTCTAGTGGCTGGATCGCACACTAATAAAGCCCTGCTGTAATCCCTCCTGGTCTCTAGAGCTTCTTGGAAATTCTGTAACATTTTCTGGTGACCACAGACAGGACTGCTGCCTCCTTTTACCCTCTGGCATAAAGTCTAGCCTCCCAGAGAGTACTGGGACTGCCACAGCTAGGAGCTTCCCCTCTCCCACCACTGTAACCAGAACCTAGAGAAGGTTATAGAGAGGGTCAGGACAACTCAGGAACAGCTCTGTTAGGGTAGAAGGGGACAGAATACCTAGTAATCTGACCCAGATTAAAATCAGACTGCAACAAACACTTCCAAGCAGAAGTGGGCTGCAAATGGGAAATGGCTTATATGTGTGCTAGGGACACGAGAGTGGCCTGTGAGGTTTATGGTCAGTCCAATAGGATCCAGACCACATCAGATGAAACCTTTCACCTGAATAGGAATGCAGGTGAGGCCCATGGCCAGAATTGCTAACAACTCAAAAGACAGGCCCTTAATGAAAGCAACTAGCAGGGAGTTGCACTGTGCATCCAGACTTAGAGGGAATCTAAGCAAACCTACATCCCAAATAGGAAATGCAGGCCAGCAGGGCAGAAGACTCACGGTGGGAGTGACCTGTAAACAGGGAGTGTTGGAATTTCAGGAGTGGCCCACTTGGGGAGGCTTAGGGATCCTGCACCTGGAGAAAAACAACTAGGAAAGGAGAGGTGTGGGAATATGTGTAGGAGCAGAACTAAGGGTGTGAGTCTCAAGGGTGGGGTGCAAGGAAAATACATAATTGTGTGTGAGTGAGCAAACTGAAGTGTGAGTCTTAGAGGTTTCCTGGACTCAGCTGGGGACCTAGATTAAAAGATGCCTGAGCAGCCAGCTAGCGAGCCCAGCAGCTGGTCTAGAAGAAAAGCAAGAGACTGAGACAATCGAAACCATGGGTGCCTCCCATGGCAGGGATTCCTCTTTTCATTTCTCCTTCTCCTTTTTTTTTTTTTTTTTTTGAGGTACCAGGGATTAAACTCAGGCCCTTGTGCTTGCCAGGTGAGTGCTTATTCTACCGAGCCATCTCCCCAGCCCCTCTTTTCATTTCAAAGGGAGCATGAAGGGAGCCAGCTCAAGGGACAGCTCCAGCATGTGGCTCAATGGAGCAAAGTCCTACAGGGCTTGCAGAGGTTTACAGGAAAAATCAAATTACAAGGTTTACCTAATTGGGAAACATGCTTTTGGTTTTTCCAATCTGAGTTGATTAAAGCATTTTTTATGCATTGCAAATTCTTGAACTGCAACTATAGAGTTAACCTGTAGCGCACTTTACCTCAAGTAATCTCTGTAAGGCCTGCTGAAAATATTTTCTATAGTCTCTAAGAGGCTATAACTTGAGATGTTACTTAAAAGTCAAACTAGCCATAAAATGTTAGCCTAAATATTACCAGAAGTACAACCAAAAGAAACCACTCTGGTACACACCTATTTAAAATTGGACACACTGCCAAATACTTCCAGTTATCCAGGTTCTGACTTCAAAACTTTGTGCTTCCTTCATGCAAGATAGGAACAGGAGAAAATAAAATTGTCACTGAGGTACTTACCCAATTCTAAAGCTGCTATAAGTGCCAAAGCAACAAGGGCTTCATTCTGCATTATTACATGTTCACTAGTTGCCATGGTAACTAGATGCTTGATGCCACCACTCCGTACAATGGCTTTAATTACATCCTAAAATAAATAAATACCACAGAATTATAAAATTTAATTCTAAGCATAAAAAAAAACTGCATTACAATCAGTCAATTCATTGTTAGGCTGGGTGGTTTAGGAATAGTGCCTGGTATGAATAATTTCATTTTAACCATCAATTTTTTCTTCACCAAAGGAAAAAAGCTTTTTGCTTTAAATAAATTCATCAAAAGATGTCAACTTATGCTGTGTTAGTGAAAAAGACCATTATACTTCATATGGAATGAGAGAGAAGCCTAGAAGCTACCAAACCCAAAGATATAAAAGCACTACTGCTCTAAATGTTGACCTCCCCCAGGATCCATAAGACATAAATTTTTAAAAAGTTCTATAAATTTTATGATAGTGCCAGATCCTCTGGTTACAGTTTTTATAAATAATTTTTAAAAACTACCTTGTGCCCCTTGATTAACTCTGACAAATATGACAACTGAATTGCATGCCAAAGGACTGAGCAGAACTTTCATCCAAATCTTCTTTCTCCCCTCATTTCCACGGTGCCCAAGATGTCGTCCAAGGAAGGGGGACAATACACGAGGATCCTGACTCTGAGCACCAACGCTGACTTTGTGCCAACAATGTAGCAAGCCGTTATTATTAACTCTGTGATTTCAACTGTGCCACTGGACAATGTAAGTGTACGACTGATAAAGTTATTACACAGCAAAGCACATACAGGGATATACAAAAAAGTTAGACTGGGGATAAAACAAAACAAACACATTTCTTTCCAGAAGCCATTCTATTTTTAATCCATTGAGGGCTTTGTTGACATAGAAATCAGATTAGTTTAGAAAACTTTAAAAGTAATTTCGTTGTTAACTTTTGCTATTGTTAGAAATCTGAAAGTCTAGATATTTAAAAACATACCTTGTTCAAGTTAGCTTCAATGGTACAAAATTATAATTATAAATATTTTTCAAATTAAGTAGATAAGGGGGCCTGCCCCTTAGCTCAGTTCTTTAAGTGTCTGCTTCAACAAAGCAGTCAGGCTCAGGTTGCTGTGGTTTGATCCCCACAACTCAAGCCAGCCAAACCTGCCCTGAAGGCATTCAGAGAAAAAAAAAATTAAGTAGATAAATATTTGAAAAAAGGTTTCTTTTATGTTTTCATTTTATATGTATTTTAAGATTTACAGGAAGTCTTGGGATTGAACTCAGGACCTTGCATTTGCCAGTGAAGCACTTATTCCACTGAGCTATCATTTTTGGCCCAACAGAAAGTCTTTGCTTGTTGCTCAAACTTGTTTTGTGACCAAACAATAAAATCAGTGGAGGGCCAGTGAGATAGCTCAGTGGACTAAGAGCCTGCTTAGGCAACTCCAGGGACTGGGGTTCGATTCCCAGCACCACTTGCTGTACCAGGCTGAACCAGTCACCAAGTGGTGGCACATGCCTGTTATTCCAGCACTGGGGAGGCTGAAAACAGGAGGATCACTACAACTCTGAGCTGTGCTCAGTGGAGTCTAAGCTTTGAGTTTTATGGGAACTGAAGGCATTGTCTTTTCCCACTAACGGTTCCTAGAAAGGTGAGAGATTGTCTTTTAACTCTTTTCTAACCTTCTGATTTATCACTGCTTACTCGGTGACAGTTTATTTCAATCATAATTCTTACTACTGGAAAGTATTATATAAAAAACACAAAATATCAAGCTGAGCGAAGAAGAGTGTGAGATGTTACAGAGGCACAGGAAGTCCTTGGACCTTTGAGTTGCCCTGAAGGTCCACTGGAGTGGTACAAGAAGGAATGAAGAAGTCTGTACATCAGAAATGAATAATGCCATCCTTAAATTCTAATAAAGCTTATTTCTCATTGTTCTTCCCAAAACGTATCTGAATATTTCCTCTAAAAATGCCTGTACTCTCTCCAACTATTTCAATAAATGTTATTTTATGTTTCTATACCTACCTGGCAAGCAATAAGTCCCAAGTTCAATAACCAGACCCAAATGCTGTGCCAGCCCCAGGACAGGGCATGGTTGTGATCGCTTGGGAGGTTGAGACAAGAGGATCTCTATGAGTTTGAGACCAGCCTGGGGCTCTAACAGTGAGCGAAAGGCCAGCCTGAACTACAGAGAAAGAGAAAGAGAAAAGACAAAGGAGAGAAAGGAGAGAGAGAGAGGAAGAGAGGGAGAGAGGGAGAGAGTGAGAGAGGGAGGGAGAGAGGGAAAGAGAGAGGGAGAGAAAGGGAGAGGGAGAGGGAGAGGGAGAGAAAACAGTTTTGGTATGTAAAAAACTACAGCAAATGATCTATAGTACAATTTCATCTATTTAGCAAATATGGCCAACTTGTCCCTGATTACTGAAACAAACATTTCCAGACTTTATTAAAAGCTACAGAGTTGGATCACAACAAAATGTGACTGGATTGGAGAGCAATTAAGATGGCAGGTTGGCAAAACCCTACCTAAATTTTTCTTTCCTTTGTTGCGTCATTAAAGTTTTCTCAATGTAGGACTTAAACAAATGTATTCTTGGATGAATGAGCAAGTGATCAGATCTTTGTAACCAGGTGTTTAGCCTATTAACTGAAGAATATATTTTAAAGGGTAAAGAAAAATACCAACTTCACAGGCAGGAAATTTTACGATCCCATTATAATGGAAAATATTTCATTTCTTGTTTTTGATATCTGCAGTTGCAAATGTCCAGTTAGCCCAGGATGCTCTTGCAAGGGAAGCTGTGAATTCATCTACTGGCACAGAACATGAATATTCTGTATGTGGCTCAAATGACTCATGAGTCAGTACAAACTTCTGAATAGTTGAACTTATAGAGAATTCAGAGTGATTTTTAAAGGGATGTGATCTTCAAAGTTTAAGAAATATGGGTGGCACAAAGATGGCTGCAGTCCTGTGAGCTAGAACCCTACAATCTGTGGGTGCCCTGTTCCATGTGGGCCTGATGCATGACAGTTCAAGGACCTGCTGCTCATGGAAGTGCCAGTGGGGTAGGAATGTAGTGGCAGCCACCACAGAAACAACCCAAGGAGTTCAAAGTGCACAACTTCCAAATTCAACCAGAGAAGCAGAATACAGCACTTAGAATATCAATGCTAACACTAAGAATCTCTGAAACTCTTAAAGAAGTTCAGGACTACCTCTTAAGGACCTTCCTGAGCTGAGATCTCAGGACATTTCATACTCAAAATATAAACTGCTAAATATCAAACCCCAAAGGTCAAGAGTAGTACCACAGGGTTGGAAGCAGATCCCCCAAGATGTGGCTTTCCAGGTAAGAAGGCCCAGTAATGCTGCTCAGCAAGGTACCTACTCACAAAGCCCCTCACAAACACGATATCAAATGTTGGTTCACCCACCCTTTAATATGAGGAGCAAATGAAGAGATGGGAGAGAGATAGAGTAGAAATGACTGTTGCTTTCACTCAGTATCTGCAGTACAGTAACTACCACAGGTAGTGAGGAAAAACACCTATAATAAAATGGGACATTACTGACAAGTGTGATCCCATAGCTCTTCTCATCCAGTATTTTATAGACCACATTCTGAAAGAACAGCATCATTTTCCACTTGGGAAGACAAGCAAGGTAATGTTTTCAACTGCCCACGTCTGTGCTCAGTAGAAAGTACTCCTATCCTTAAGTGGCAGGTGCTCAGATTTGGGAAGGATGGTTACTCAAACTGGTCTGGCAGTCTATAGCTGGCCCAATGAACTGCCTGTGCTCGCAAAACAATGAGATTAGCAAAGGGCTCTGTGAGAGAGGGAGAAGAACAAAATTTACCAGTGATTTCGCTGAAATGCTGTATGAAGTGTTATCAAGTACTCTCAGGCTTTAGCCAATGAGTGTGGAGTTTAAAACATCAAAAGTATAGTCTCTTCATGGATATCCACTTGCATTCACACAACCAATTAAATGAGCTGGGCTCCAAGACGTTGACTGAGTCGTCCATCTGTGTAATCCTACCTGCAAGGACACCAAACCCTTCTTGAACTACCAGCTGTGATTCTCATCCAAGGATCTTATACTCAAAGTCTAGATATTTCTGGCATGGAGGAGTATAATATTTACTGATTGCTATAGTTTATATCTAGATTCCCCGCCACCCCAAGTCTCATGCAATGTAAGATGGGCTTTTTTTGCAGGTGGCTGAATGTAGAGTGTGTGCAATGCTGGGATTAAGGGTAGGTGACGGCTGGATCAGCCCACAGTGGGTTGGCACTGCCTTAGTCCCAGAAGCCTGGATAGAAGATAAAAGGGGCAGAAAGACACTGCTAAGGGTCAGTTGACTTTCCACTTCCATGAACTGTCCCTCAGTTGATTTTCCACTTCCATGAACTGTCCCTCTGCCATGTGCCATCCTGCCTTGGAGCCAGCCAATTATGAAACCTCTACAAACCGTGTGCTAAATAAACTTTTTTCCTATTGTCTTTGGGTGTAAAGTTTTTGTCTCATCAATAATGGAAAAGTAACTAAGATCAAGAAAAGAAGTCATACGAAATATGTGTACAGCCTGCAGGCAAAGACTTATTTCTTTACAAGACTAGATAAAGCAATCTTAAAAATTCATACAGAAGCACAAAAGATCCTAAGTAGTCAAAGTAAGCTACTCTCAACTTCAAAACATACTGCAAAGCTACAGTAAGACAAACAGCATGATTCTAACATAAAAAAACCCAAAAAACAAAACAGATAAATAGACCAATGGAACACGACAGAGTACCTTGAATAAGTCCCATGTACTTACAGTCAACCAATTCTAGACAAATGTCCAAAAACATATTGTTAAAGAGAAGTCTCTTCAATAAATGGTGCTAGAACTGGAATATTCACATGCAGAATAGTGAAACTTGACTCCTACGTTTTACCCTATAGCAGTGATAGTGAACCTTTCATTGCTAACAGCCTGTTGCAGCATGATGCCATAGCTGCCATATAGCAACTCAAAGTGGATCAAAGACAAAAAACTGTGAAGCTACTGGAAGAAAATATAGGGGAAACATTTCAATTAAAATGGCTAAAGAATATGAATACATACTTCTCTAAAGAAATTTAAAAGGCCAACACATTTATGAAAAAATACTTCATCAGCATGTTAAAACTACAAACATCAGTTCACCCCAGTTAGAATGGCTATTAAAATAATAATGCTAGTAATTATGTGGAGAAAAGGGAACTCATATACTGCTAGTGGGAGTGTAGTAAGTATAGCCATCATGGGGAACAAACTGAAGGTTGCTAAAGAAATTAAAAACAAATCTACCATGAGATAGATCTGGATGCATACACGTACAAAGAAAATCTCAGAATATACCTTACTTTATGTGACCAGGCTTGCTGCTGCACTATTTACAAGTTATAGGGAATCAACTCAGTTATTCATTAGTGGATGAATAAATAAAGAAAACATGATATATATTCAAAATGGAACATTTAGCCATAAAAAGAATGATACACTATCAAGTGCAATAACACAGAGCTGAAGGTCAACATGTTAAATAAGTTAGAGAAAGACAAATACCATATGGTTTCTCATGACTAACGTAAGTGATTACTAGAAGATGGGAAGAGTTGGGGGGTAGGTAGGAGGAACAGTAGGACACTGGATAACAAGGTACCCAAACAATTAGAAATGCTAAGTTCTAATGTTTGATAGTATGGCAAGGATGACAGCTCATAATACTGTTATATACTTAATGAATAAGCAGAAGAGTTGGGAGGTTTCAAACAAAAATATGAGGAAAACAGTATCAATTACCTGATTTTATTAGTATGTAATTTTATATATATATATATATATATATATATATACTGAAATAGTACACTTTCCCCTTAAATACGTGTAGTTATTAGGTTAATCAAATTTTTATACATTTAAGGATAGAAATGTTAACTATTCTAATTTATCACTGCAGTGTACATATGTATCAAATTATGAAACTTTACCTCATAAAATCTGTATAATTAAAACAAAAAAATTAAAAATCTACAAAGTCACATTGCTGCTAAGTAGTAGTGCAAGGAGTCAAGCTAGTGTTCTCTCAAAGCCACACTGTATAAAAAACATCTGGCCAAGTGGTAGGCTGGTGAGATGAAAACTTTCTGCAGGCGGAAGCTGTCATTAGAAGACAGTGTAGACCACAGTATGACAGGTAGCCTGCAACTTGGCATTAAGGACTATGGGGCTTTTTCTGAGGCATAACACATAGCACATAGCAACAGTACCTGTTGCCATAGGTACACAGCAATTTAGAACATCTTTAAAACAACTTCCAGTCTTTTCGTTAGTGACTTCAGATCCATTCCCAGCCATAGAATTAAAGATGATTAAATTCTTGCACTACCTTACTTGGTTAATGCCCCAAAGGACCAATAATTGTATTTGCATAATTGAAAGGGGATTGCAGAAATGTGAAGTTTTGAAAAGTTGCTGGTATTAAAATCTTTCCCAATCTCAGATCAGAAATATCTGTGTGCTGACAACAAACTGAAACTACACAAAATGGGCAATAAACCAAAATTATATGAAGAAATACAAGTAGAGAGCTGTGATTCATAATAGTTGGTTAAAGATAGGAATGTAAAAAATTTTACCTAGTGTTCAATTATTTTAAAATCTTATTGCAGAACACGATTTTGCAAAGTACAGCACAATGTTAGGTGCCACTTACTTGTAAAACAATACTTTGTCAAAAGGTTTAGAAACTTCAGGATCACAAAAAGGAGCTTTTCTACAATATCACTAATGTGTCCTGCAAATCACAAAGATAAGGTAAAGGGAGGGACTTTCTGTAATCAACTTGATCATACAACCATTTTTGCTTTGTGGAACATTTCTTGTGATTACTGTTTGATATTTTTAGAACTGCTGCTCAAAAGAAACCAGCAACTCCATTTTAATGTCTTAATTTTAAAAATAATTTAAACAAATAGTTCTGATCAGGAACTTATGCAAAGAACATGCCTGTATGATTCTGATCATTAAAAGTGTGTAAACCAAGATCACTATTGCTGCTTAGTAGTAGTGCACTTTCAACTATAGGACAGACAGGTAAAAGAAAAAAACATCCATCTGTACTGAATTGTAAACCTAAAGCCAACTGTGACTATAAAGGTGCAATCCTATAAAATTTCCAGTTATTTACTGTGACACATACACATACTGGGCTAAAAAGTATAATGCCATATTTTTGTATTCAAAAGATCTACATGGATACTTAGAAGTTTTTTTTTTTTTTTTTTTTTTAGTGGGGCCGTACAAGGTTAGATGAGAGCAAGGGAAATCAATAACACATGAAATTCACAGCCAGGTGTGGTAATCTCGGCACTCAGGAGGCTGAGGCAGGAGGACTGTTCCAAGTTTGGGACCAGCCTGGACTACAAAGTGAGCTCAGGTCAGCCTGAGCTGCAGAAATAGCCAGTCTCAAAAAGACAGAACAAACAAACAAAAACCAATGCTGTAAAAGTCTTCAAATTTCAACCTAATATTATAGCATTTGAATTGTTCTGGCTCCAAAATACTGTTATTTAAAAAGTTGAGATGAATATTCCTGTGAACACATTATTGTGTTCACTAATGGATTGGTTGTATCGATAATGTATGCTCATAATAAATTAACTGTGACTGTGTTATTCTTACTATCATGTGTAATAGGAATTTTATCTAAGAGTTCCAAACTCAGAGGCAAGGAGTGTGTTTCTCTTATTTATAATGTATTAAGAGGTATGACTTGCCTGCACTCTACGCTACTGGTGGGAATACTCACGAAACGGAGCAAAAGGATTCAAAGACTAAAGGAATTTTAGAGATAAAACCCTCCAAAAAGCATGGGAGAAGGAACTGGATGTAAACAAGTAAGCGAGTGTTAGCTGCACTTCTTCCTTTTGTGTCTTATGTTGACAAATAGCACAACCTAAGCTGGGGCCAAGACCGAACCCAGAATTAATCTGTAAGACCACATCTTTGGCTGAAGAGATAGCTTGGCTATCTAAGTGCCTGCCTGGCAAGTTCAAGCACCCAAGTCTGATCCCTGGCACTGCAGTGCCAGCCCCATGTGCTAAGCTGGCCACCGAAACTGGACATGGTGGCACACACCTGTAATTCCAGTGCTGTGGAGGGTGAGACAGAAGGATCACTATGAGTCTGGGCTGTGTAGCGAGACCCTGTACCAAATGAATGAATGAATGAATGAATGAATGAATGATTGAATGAATGATTGAATGATTAAAAAAAAGACCACATCTTCCTGGAAGCCTCTGTGGCCCTTTCTCAAGTCCTCCTCCTTCTTTCCACTGCTACTTTACAGGTGAATCATGAAATGAAACAGTGAAATCTGAGTGTGACAAAAACTGTTAACCAGTATCAACAATTTCAAATTATTCAACCTGAAACCATTTTAATTCAGATGCTCATCATCTCTCATGGATATTTTTTTGCTAACTTACAAACTCTTGTTTCCATCAAATTCTACAGTCATCTTTGTAAATAAAAATCAAATGATGGCACTCTGCTGGTTAAATTCCTTTAAAAGCTCCATTTCTCCTTAGAAGCAAAATGACATACATTCACTTAGCATACTACTCATTTTAGTCTCCAATTCTCACCTTCTCTGGCCACTGTCTCTACACATTCCCACTGCATGCTCGAGTAACACTGCTGCATTTGCAGTTTCCTTCTACACTATACAGTTTATCTTTGTGCTTTTGTACACGTCCTGTTTACTTGAAAATGCCCTCCCCTACTACTTTCTTTTCCTTTTCTTCCTCAGATTCCCAGTTAACCTGTAAGACTACTGTTTCTGTGATACTGCCTGGCCATCCACGCAGCAGTGGTCAGTCTCTCTCTGTTTATACCTAATAAACAGGGTATGTGGCTTTAATGCTACACTCTGTTAGTTCTTTCTGTGTTTAGATCCTCATGAGACAATTCATTAAAATAGCATTTTAGTATTTATACAGTAAGAACCTAATATTAACCATTAAACTGAACAAAAGGGCCTGAGAAAAGTTCTGATGGAATGGGATCACTGTGTCATTCTTTCTTGACACCTGCCATCTTGCTTACTCACTCCTTGATCCTGTGTTGGTGTTAATGAGAATACACAGGTTCTTGGGCTGTTCTGGGTGAGACAGGTAATGAGAATCTTTCCCCAGCAGATGATCTCAAGATATAGCATTATACTGATGGGAATATTCCTGAGGTAAGCTGGCTAGAACAGCTATGATGGTGAAGTGTATTATTTATATGAAACAGACCTAAGCAAGTTAAGGGAATACCTTTACTTTTTTCTCTTCTCTTGACATCTTTTTATCTGTTCTATAAATAATAATTTGAATTCTAAAATGACTTTTTTCTCATATACAATCACTATTGCATCTGTATAATAAATACAACAATCAAAAGGTTCATTTTAGAAAGCAGTGTAAGAATACTCATATACATAGTAAACAAACTGCTGAGTTTTTGGACTGCAGTCCCACCTATGTGATCATTAAAACATCCTCCTCTGTTCATTCACCATGCCCAGGGCTGACACACTAGGTATCATAAACCAGCTAAGTTGCATTTAATTTCTTACTACCAACAGCTGGAAGAGTTAGTACCTAGAACACAGAGATATTTGATGATTGTAATAGTGGTGGTGATGAAAATAAAACAATGCCAGGAGCAACAGCAACCTCCATTTAGTGAACATTTCCTATGTCCCTGGTATCAGCTGGGCCACTTGGTAGACACGACTTTACTAAATTCTCACAATACTCACAGGTAGGTATTACCTGAGTTTTTATATATTAATATACCTGATGTGATGACATTGGGTCATTTAAATGATAGACATAAAATGTGAACCCATCTCTGTTGTAGTCTAAAGATTTCCCTAAAAAACTTTCAGTTTTTTCAGAGATAATGTCTTGCTATGTAGTACAAGCAGCCCCGTCTGGCCTCAAACTTGTGATCCTCCTGCCTCAGCCTCCTAAGGGCTGAGATTACAGGTACAAGCCACCATACCCAACCAACACCTTATTCTGAACTATGATGGAATAAAACTAAATTTTAAAAGCTCCCTCTTCACTTTTTCTCTGAATGTTTGATTAGTGTACTACTATAAGACACATAAAAATGAAAGCTCATGCTGTAGAACGTACAATGCTGGCCACTGTGATGTTGTGTGGTCAGTTTTCTCTGAAACTTACTTTTGATTTACTGTGTCGGATGAGAGCAGACAGCAGTCTGTTCGACTCTCCCATCACACCAGCATGATCTTTGGCTTCACACCACTCCACTAACCGCTCCACTAATTTAACATTCTTCCCCAGTTGTTCAGCAGCTTCTGCTGTAGGAAAGAAGGCAAACAAAAGAAATCACTAACAGTCAATCATCTGAAAGAACAGTTAAAGATGTTAAGAATGTGAAAAAATTTATATCCCAAAACACAGCACAGTAATTTTATTAAAGCAGAAACTGCAAATATTCTCTAATACATATTGGCTTTTTCTATTAAGTTGAAAGCTTTCATACAAAATATAAAAATAAATGACTTTATAGTGGTATTCTGTTAGTACTATGCCAGACTGTAACAAAGGATTTTTAAACAGACTCTAGGGCCAGGGAGAAAGCTAAGTGGCATACATGCCTCCCTAGCAAGCGCATGGTCCTGAGTTCAATCCCTGGTACCACAAAAAACAAAACTAAACAAAACAAACAAACAAAAACAGACTCCAAGCAATCAATATAGGGGGTTTTAGAATTTAGGAACAGCTAAATAAACAATTCCTAACATGATTTTCATTATTGCTTCCGTGAACAGAAAACTGCTTTCCCAAAACTTTAAAAATTTTGACTGCTACTGATTTCTGAAGACACAGTAAATACTGAGTATGGGAAACAAAAACACAGAAAGCCTGAGGAATCAATAATAAATCAATTTAAAGCCTGGATTATCTGTATGAATAGAGATACAGTATAATTTCCACTTAAAGTCAGCTAGAAGAAGCCAGAGAATGAATGACTACCATTCTAAAACCAATACCTCTTAACTTTTATTTGCCATTTAATTTTATGATTATATTACTCTGAATGCTAAAAATCAAGTCTTTTTTTTACTCAAAGGCAGATGATCAGTATCATACACATTAATGCAACTTGAAAAAGCATTTCTTTTACCTTGTGCATCTATTAACATTCTTAGTGTTCCCAAAAGTTTGAACTGAACAGGAGGCATTTCAGATTTAAGAAACTTCAAAACCGTCTCTGTGACCCCAGCAGATAACATTTTTGCTTTATTTACAACTAGAAAGAGATCATTGTTAAAATGGTGTCAGAATTCTTGGATGACAAATATTTAATTCAACAAACATTTACTGTCTATTTTTCTATGCAGAAAAAATTCCTGTTATTTATCTGTAAATTTTAAGAAAGGGATTGGTGGTGTATCTATGTTATCTGATTTTTCTATAGAAGTGTAACATATTTTTTAGCCTAATCTCAGAACAATTACATACATAATTTAAGAAAATGAAACTGCTGACTTACTTACAAAAAGCATATTCCTTAACTTTAAAAAATCATTTTCCTTATAGTTATCCTTTATCAGTTAGAGACATAAATACACAATATTACTGTTACAATCGCCAATGTGAAGACTACTGGTTTTGCCCTCTTCTTGATTCAGAAAGGTCCACAAATGACAAAGAATATCTCCCAATGATAGATTTTATTTTTCACAGAGTTCCCTCCTATTTTTACATCTTACCTGGAATGGCTAGATTCCTGAGGGCACTCAGGGCTGCATGCTGTACAGTTACATTTCCGTCTTCCACATGTCTATCCAGTAAGTCCATTAATTTTTCTACAATTCCACCGTCTACCATATGAATGCAATTTCCATCTGAAGAAAACAAAACAACTTTATTCCTCTTTAAAAATATCTAGAAAGACTTTATAGAACTGATACTGCACCTACTCACAACCTACACAGGAGAAAATGGAGCTGTATTGAAATAAAATGAATTCCAACCATTTCTCCCCTCAGATTTATAGATTTTTCATCTCCTAAGAAGCCTAATTATGAAGATGTTTAGACAAAATTTTGAAAGTCAAAAAAATGATCAGAAAAATCTCTCATGTAGTCTGACTCTGATTATAGTATCAGAAGTAGAAACTACATGCTTAAAGTGTCTGCTAATAGTTGTCACTTATAGTGAAGTATACTCATGTTCTGACAATATTAGTGACATTTAACTTTTTTTTTTAAAATTTTATTTATTTATTTATGTGTGTGTGTGTGTGGGGGGGCAGTTCAGCCCACCAGGGGGCGGGGCTGGCTGGCATGTGGTGCTGGGGGATTGAACCGCGGTCCCTGTGCTTTGCCAAGCTTGTTTTAAGTAGGTGCTTTAGACCACTGAGCCATCTCACCAGCCCGACATTTAACTTTTGTTATCATGGCTGGTACTCATTTTTCACAGCAGAGAATTACAACAAACCATTATTTATCTCACATTTAGCTTCAATAATTGCCAATATTTTGCCAGTTTTAACTTCAGGATTACAGAATTATGCTCAAAAAACAAAGTAAAAAAATGGGATAAGTATTTTAATGTACAGATTGAGCAATCCTAATTAAAAAAAAATCCAAAATCTGAAATGTGCTAATGTACAAATTAAGGCTGGATGTCATGGTGCACACCTGTAATCCCAGCACTCGAAAGGTTGAAGCAGAGGATCACTATGAATTTGAGGCCAGCTTAGTCTACATAAGAAAGTTCAAGGTCAGCTTGCACTATACAAGGAGACCTTGTCTCAAAACAAAAGTAAAAATTAGGGGGAGTGATGACATAATTCAATTGGAAAGTTTCACAACTGATCTCATGTGTTTAAACATCTATAAAACACAGGCACAGCAAAAATACTGCCTAAAATAACTTACAGGCATAAAAAGTTTAAGAAATTATTTAAATCAATTTTATGTGTAGTCTTGGGTCCTATCACCAAGATATCTCATGTGTATACACAAATATTACAAAATCTGAAAAATATCCCAAATCAGAAAACATTTCTGGTCCCCAGATTTTGTATAAGGGAAAGTTGACCTGTACTACTTAGCAGCCACTCATATTACAACAGAATTAAGCTGTAAAGAAAAATAACTCATGTTTGCTAGATAAAATAGTTTGAGTTTTTAGAATAGCAAGAGTGACAGATTTCATAAATGAACAGAAGTCTATGCTTCTGCAATGTTATTAAACAAAATCAAATACTCTAAACCACAGGATTATTCATACTTGAATTTTATGGATATAAGAGTGTCACAATAACCCTATGTTGAATACTCAGATTATTCAAGTAAAATTAAAATCACCAGGCCAAAGAACACCCCCCCCCCATATCAGAGATATATTAAATGGCACTCACATTTACTAAGATCTGTAGTGTAAAATATTGAAAAGAAACACTTTGTTTTGGTGGAACCGGGGATTGAACTCAGGCCCTTGCACTTGCCAGGCAAGCACTTATTCTACCAAGTCATCTCCCTGGCCTCAAGAAGCACTTCTTGATCACTATGCATGATCTTTAAACTACAGAATTTTATTCATTTATTTACTTTACTCCCAGAATTTTAAATAATAAAGTCACTACATTTATTGTAGACTGCTGAAAAAGAAGGCAGCACACACCTTTCTGAACCATTACTGTCTTAAGTACATGTGACAGGAAATAAAAAAATTTGAAAAAGGAGAACCTTTGATTTACAAAGGGAGAGTTAATTTATTTACCATTTCTGGCAAAATTTGCAATTGCCAATGCTCCAGCAAGCTGTAGCTGATGGTTATTTGATGGAATCCAAGAAAGGACTCTCTGGAACACACTGCCTTTCCCCCCTTCAAATAGTTTCTGCATGGATTCATCTGGAGGTAAATCAAACAAAGAGATAAATATTAATCAGGAGTAACAAATTCATTTTTCTAAATGAATATACAACAGGAGAACTACACATCTCACAAGTTAAGTTCATTATGTGAAAAGTAATAACTGTTTTCTTTTTCAAAAGCTTTTAGTGGAGACTACATAATAAGAGTTTAAAAGTTTTCCAGTACAAATTTCAATTGCCAACTAGCTTTGGTCCAACTGGTGCTACAAATGTTTCTTCTACATGGCTGTCCTTCAAATATTGAAGGACAGCAAAGACTAATCCACCGCCTCCAGTTCTTTGCATGCTGTGCTTAAGAGTTTCAATATCAGCACATCAACGAGGAGAGGAAAACGAAAACAAATGCCTATTCTAGTGTCTACACAAGAAACTCAAAACACAATTTGACAACCATTTTCTTTGACAAAAATTACAACTCACCTCCAAGAAGTAATAAAACCATTAGATCTGAAGCAGTTTTGAGTTCGGCAATGTCATCCTCTTTCTCACTATCTACCTTCTGCTGAACAATCTCTAGTAGACACTCTACCAGGCCTGCTTCAACCAGCTGTAGTTTAATAGCATCTACGAACAACAGAAAAAACCACCAAAATTTTAGATGAAATGCGAAGTCTAGTACAAACAATTCATTATGTAATTAGGAAAAGGCTTGACTTAGATACATCACCTTCAATGATTTGAGTTTCAAACAAAATAGTGCAGCCTAAATATACAAATATTGTATCTCATTTTTTCCACTGGAAATTTATCCTTATGTGTGTTCCATCTGCTAAACAAACCAATTCTCAGCTCTAAAGGCAATTGCTATCACTCTGGTATTATTCTAGATCTTATACTTAAATTGATAGCCAATGCTAGATTACATATTATATATGCCTAAATATATATATTTGTCATATAAATTTAAAGTTCTTCTACTGAGGGGTCTTGAATACTATAGAAAAATAAAGAGCTATTAGTAAATTTCAACCTACACCCTAAGTATGTACAGCTTCATATTTGTATAGATCTTAATTTCCAGGTGTGTATACGGTACTGAAGGTCTAAACCAGGACCTTCACACTGATATACATATTCAGTCCTTTTTTATTTTGAAACAAGGTCTTGCTAATTTGCCCAGCATGGGCTGAATTTTTTTTTGTCTTTTTGAGACAGGGTCTTGCTGTGCAGTTCAGGCTAGCCTAAGCTCACTTTCTAGCCCGAGCTGTTCTTAAACTCTCAATGATCCTCTTGCCTGAGCTTCCACACCCTGCTGGGCATAACTTTTGCTCTTTCTCATTCAGTTTCTTGGGATCCCTGTGATGACAGGCTTGTGCTACCATGCTTGGCTAAATGTTAATTTTTCTGGCATACTTCATCTATAACCTTCTGAATGTTAAAAGTCATGTTTTTAAAAAGGGCTTAGGCTTTTTACCAAGATGAGTTTTTAAATTTAATTTATTTTTATTTTTTTAATCATTTATTTATTTACAGGGTCTTGCTATGCAGCTCAGATTCATGGTGATCCTCCGTCTCAGCCTCCCTAGTGCTGAGATTACAGGGGGCATGTGCCATCCACCATACCAGCTCAGTTAACTGTATACACATTAAACTGTGCATATATATACAACAGTAGTTGTACCTCATCATTTGGTAGGCAGAAGAAACACTTCAAAAAATACACATTTAAAGGTATTTTTCTTTTAGGCAACTTTAATAAATAAAAATTTAGAGTTTTACTATCTGCAAGACCACTAATTTTCTTTTGAATATTATCTCAAACTACACAGAATATTCAACCTGAAGTATTTTTTTTTTTTTTGTAATGCTATTCTGAAAGTAGGATGTTTCCTTGGTTACAGAAGCAAGAACTAGAAGCATGATAGAAACTGAAAGCCACTAAGTAGGCATGGCATTGCTTGCCTATAAACTCAACACATGGGAAACTAAGACAGGGAGATCACGAGTTCAAGGCCAGGCTGGGCTACATAGTGAGTCTGAGGACAGCCTGAACTGCATAGTGTGATCTTGTCTCCAAACCCAACCAAGCCCCTTGAAAATACTAAAACCCCTAACCTATACAAATCCCAATGTATATTACTTACACTATATGTCAGAATTACTACCCTTTATATACCAAGAAAAACCACTAAGTCCTGAGACAAGTTTTCAAACATGTCACTCTATTCACAACAAAATTATGAAACAAAGATGAAGATGTAGAGAATGCAAATAAAGAAATTACTTATTTTCAAAATATACAAGTACGGGATAGGTAATAAAACTGAAGATCACAATAAAATTTTCATTTTACAGAATCACCAAATGAGATGAAAAAAAATTTTTTTTCTCCTCAGAGTAAGATCTGTCATTGAGAAAATGTAGAATGTCTTAAGATTAAAGACCATAGATCTCTCTTCTCATATTTTCACTATAAATCAAAATATATTTAAAAGGCATAAATTGTTTTAATCAAAATGAGCAAGGCATTCTGGCAATGAAGACAGCTTTAGCACATTTATCAACACTAATTTGTACAAGGTCATCTATATTTATTGTTACTATTTGGATAAGTACATGTAAATGTCTATGTATTTATTATATGCTTGTATATTAAAGTTTTTTTAATGGTGAATACCCCAAAATGCAGAAGAGCACAAAATATAAATAGTAAGTATAATCAATTATTAAGAAACAAATTACCATGCATCATAAACGAGGTCAAGAAATTCATTGTTAATAATCCAGAAAGCCTCTCTTTGCATTCCAGATTACAAACAGCTCCCTGCATTCTTCTGTTAATACCCGAGTTGTCATGGTAGTGACCCTGACACCTTTATCATTTCACCAAAATAATCACTACTGAAAAATTGCTTTAAACTTTTTAAACTTTACATATGTGAAACCGATTACATATGTATTTTCAATGCTGACTTTTTCCCTTACACATACTATAAGATTCATACATACCAGAACTGGGCAAGGTGGCACAAGCCTGTAATCCCTGCATCTGGGAAGCTAAGGCAGGTGATCACTGAGGCCACCCAAGGCTACACAGTGAATTTGAGGTCAGAATGAACTGCATAGCAAGAGCCAGTCTCAAAAAGAAAAAATCAAGATTCATGCACACTAATGTTTATAGCGGTCTTTGTTCCTTTCCATTTTTCCTACTATATGAATGCACCAGTTTATTTATTTATTATTTTATATATATTTTTTGGCTGGCTCAGAATGCCTTCAGGGCAGGTTTGAGACCTAGGGATCGAACCACAGCAACCTGAGCTTGACTGCTTTGTTGAAGCAGCCACTCAAAGAACTGAGCTAAGGGGCAGGTCCCTTGCACCAGTTTATTGATCATTCTAAGTTACAAGTTTATGAGTTTGTTCAGATTTCTTGTTATCATAAATCATGCTGCTTTGAAAGTAACTGCAATGGTTCCTGGAAAGCATGAAAATAGTTTTCTGGGTACAGAATGTGGTTGATTTGAGTCTGTCCCAGCTTCAGATGTTTTTATCTAAGTTTCACCAATTTATATTCCTACCAAGATTTCAGGACAGTTCCATACTCTCATTAATACTTGGTATTATAAGATTTTCCATTAGATATACAGTAAGTGGTTTTATGTTACAGTGTCTACTAAGAAACTGAGTGTATTTCTTTTGTCAAGTATGTGCTTTTGTGTGTGCGTGCGCATTTTTCCACTAGGTTTTCTCTATTTTTCTTAACAATTTGTGGGAGTGTTTATATATTCTACATATTTACAAACCTTTTCCCAGGTATATGTGTGGAGTTTCTCACTTACTGGCTTCTTACTTTTAATGTATCTTTTGGAAATGAAAGTTTTTACTTTTAAGGTAATCAAAGTTATTAACCTTTCTTTTATAACTAAGAGCTCTGTGATCCAAGCAAACTTTTTATATTTCAAGGTCACTTTTTTTTTTTTTTTTTTTTTTTACAAATTTTCTGGTTTTAATTTTCGCAGGTTAGTAATGTACCTGGAATTAACTTTTTTTTTTTTTGAATTAACTTTTTTATATAGTATGGTGTGTGTGAATATCTCAAATTAGATTTTTCTCATAATCCCAGTACTGTTTATTGAAAAACAATATACTTTCATAGTATTTTGTAGTGATATTTTAAAAATCTAATATATCCTGGGATATGTGAACAAGAATCTTGGTCATCCTTGAACTGGTATTAAACTGTTTTTTTACTTAATACAGTTTTTTTTTTTTTTTTTTTTTTTTTTGAACCGGGGATTGAACTCAGGCCCCTGCACTTGCCAGAGAAGCGTGTATTCCACTGAGCCATCTCCCCGGCCCTCTTTTTTTTGGTTAGTAGTTTTATCAGGATAAAGTTTTGTTATTGTTACCCAGTAAGACCAGCTGTCCTACCACATTCTTTTTAACATTATTTTGGTGACAGTCTGAACTTGAAATGTCTACCAAAACTCATCTGCTAAAATATAAATACTTATAAATGATTCTAAAATATGTCTATTAGAAGGGAAATGAGATAAAAGGAAGGGGATATAGAAAGCGAATGTGGAAAAGAAGATTACAGTAATAAAAGGTCCTGTTCACTTGGTTATTTATTTTTGGTACTGGGGATCGAACTCAGGACCTTGCGCTTGCCAGGCAGGTGCTTATACTACTGAGCTATTTCCCCAGCTCAGTCCTGTTCACTTGGAAGGTTAAATAATTACACATTACGCCAAAATGTATGAATTAAATACATTCAGAACTGTGAGGAGAAAATGACACAGCCATAAGTACAATGGGATATTTCAGTTTGTCTTCAGTACTTTCTACAACAAGCAGATGAAAATATGATATAAAAAATTTGAGTGACAATATTAAGAAAATGGATTTAAGCCTTTTTATTATTACCTGTTTGTAGTAAAGAATGCATTCTTTGTGCAGAGTTGGTACATGTATATAACACATCTTAGTCTCTTCTCTACCCCCTCCCCTTTCCCTCCATCTCTTGATCCCCTTCTCCTTTGAGAAAGATCTACCTCCCTACTTCCTATGATCTATCTTTTATTTTGCTATTTATACTTTGGTTCTCATATAAGAGAAATCATGTATTATTTAAGCTTGTGTGTCTGGTTTATTTCACTTAATATTATGGTCTCAAGTTGCATCCATTTTCCTACAATGACTTATCTGTCTTTATGCCAGATTAGTACTCCATTCTGTATAAATACATTTTCACTCTCCATTAATCTACTGATGGACATGCAGGCCACTTCCAAGATTTGACTATTATGACCTGTGGTACTTTGAACACGGATACACATGGATCATTATGATGTGATATCTTTAACTCTTTTAAGTAGGTATTGAGAGGAATAGGTGCATCAAATAAAATTTCTAGCTTCAATGTTTTGAGGAATCTCTAATACTGATTTCCAAATGGGCTGCATTAGTTTCCATTCCCACCAACAATGGAGAAGGGTTTCTTTTCCCTGTGGTCTTACCAGTGTGATACCACTTGTTATTATTACTTGATATCTTAATGATGGCTATTTCTGGGGTAACATGGATCCTAAGCATTGTTTTAATTTGCATTTCTCTAATGATCTGCAATGTTGAGAACATTTCTTCCTATGTTTAAGGCCATTTGTATTACTTCTGCCATACGAGCTCATTAAACTTGCCCATGTTTTGATTGGGTCTTTTATTTTGGGGCTTTTGAGTTTTTATATATTCTAGGTATCAGGCCTATAAGGTACAGATGGCAAATTTTTCCCCCCATTCTGAAGAATTGTCGTTTTTTTTTTTTTTTTTTTTTTTTTTTTTAATGAGCAGAATATATTTATTGAGAGAAAGAAAGCTCCTGTCTGAGAAAGGGACAGAAGGGGGGCCCGAGTGGGTAGCTGCCCTGAAGAATGTCTTTTTACTCGTGGTGGGTTTTTTTTTTTTAAACTGTGCACAAGCTTTTTAATTTGACATGTTCTCATTTGTTAACAACTGGTCTTTCAATAAAAAACATTCAGGCTACATACATTTAGTGCAATTAATAAAATACTGCATCTTAAATCTCCTATATTTTATTTTATTTTATTTTATTTTTTTTTAAAT